>NC_056732.1:187176828-187389328 GCF_019279795.1 Protopterus annectens
AAAGGAGACCACATTAGTTTTCAGAAGTGTGAAGTCGGCTTTTGAGAAGTTTTTCACTGTGGTCTTTTTTATTTCAGGTGGGGGCGGGATGAGGACCTCCAGCGAGATTAGTTTATGATCTGATCTCACCAGTGAGGGGTATACTTCCGGTGTTGAACATTTTGATCCCATGTTCGTGATGATGAGATCAAGTATGTTTTCTCCTCTTGTGGGGATGGTGACTAGTTGTTCCATGGCATTTGAGTTTATGAACTCCAGGAACCTTTGGGCTAGAGTGTTTGGGCTTGAGTAGTGTTCCCAGTCTATATTAGGGTAGTTGAAGTCACCTAGTATATGGTTATCTGCTAGTAAAACTCGTATTGCCTCATAGCTGTCATTGGACTTGCCTATTGTTGGCTTTCTATTTGTAGGTACTGCAATATCCAACTAAATTGTACTTTACTGCTTTTTAACTAAATGCAGAACTTCCTTTATATTGATCAAGCAATTTTGTTTAAAATAAATACAAATAATATTACTACTAATACTACTAAGAATGCTGTATTACTATTACCATGTTTTATTATTAGTAGTGGTAATAGTAGTAGTAATACTGGCATCATACCTCTCAACATCTAAGTTCAGTAAGTCTAGGAAAAGATAAGAATAATAGAGAGACAACGGCCCAAAATCAGGGACAGCTTTTAAATATTGCTCTTATAAATGGAAAAAGTTTCTAGAACAATGAGTTTGCATTATTATTTGTTGTCTGAATGAAATAAAGTCTGAACAGCAAATTTATATCCTTATGTAGCCACTTCAGTTGTCAAACATTTACCAGAAAACCACAAATTATACGAGGAACAGACCAAAAATATGAGGTAAAAATCTGAACGTTCTGTGAAAATGCGTACATTTAAGGGGTATGGTGGGCATTTCCACCAATGCATGATGGTGATTTTCTACAATTTCATGACTTCATTTTTTTTGTTCCCTTAGCATTTTTTGTTGTAAACAAAGGCAAAACAATTAGAAAAAAAAAACTATTGTATTATGCTTAGCATGACTGATGTGGAAAACAAAGATGAAAACTAGTGCCCCTAATAAGTTGAGACAGAAATGCAGGTAGCACAATAAATTACAGCAAAGAGTCACACTGGTACATCCTATAAGAAAAAGGGAGGCTAGAGAGAGGGACAGCTATTGAAATGTTGCCCCTTTATAGCAACAGCTGTTATGCTACAGGGGCAATATTTTTTTTTGAGGTACATCAGCATCGTTTATTGAAGTAATGTTATTACTAAGTTTGCAGTTATCAGCATACATTGTCATCTACGACCCATTCCTAACTTGTATTTCAGAAGAACAGTCTGAAAAATGTTGTCCCAGTGCAGAGCCCTGTCAATATTACTGTGCCTGCCATTAGAATAGTTGGGGTATCCTCCTACTCTGACTTGTGGGCTAACCTACAACCCTGACTTGTGTATTATGGGCTAACCCCCTACCCTGACTTGTATATTATGGGCTAACCTCCTACCCTGACTTGTGTATTATGGGGTAACTTCCTACCCTGACTTGTGTATTATGGGGTAACCTCCCACCCTGACATGTGTATTACAAGGTAACCTCCTACCCTGACTTGTGTATTAAGGGGTAACCTCCTACCCTGACTTGTGTATTATGGGGTAACCTCCCACCCTGACGTGAATTACAAGGTAACCTCCTACCCTGACTTGTGTATTATGGGGTAACCTCCCACCCTGACATGTGTATTACAAGGTAACCTCCTACCCTGACTTGTGTATTAAGGGGTAACCTCCTACCCTGACTTGTGTATTATGGGGTAACCTCCCACCCTGACATGTGTGTTACAAGGTAACCTCCCATCCTGCCATGTGTATTACAAGGTAACATCCTACCCTGACTTGTGTATTATGGGGTAACCTCCCACCCTGACATGTGTGTTACAAGGTAACCTCCCATCCTGACATGTGTATTACAAGGTAACCTCCTACCTTGACTTGTGTATTATGGGGTAACCTCCCACCCTGACATGTCTATTACAAGGTAACCTCCCACCCTGTCATGTGTATTACAAGGTAACTTCCTACCCTGACTTGTGTATTATGGGGTAACCTCCCACCCTGACATGTGTGTTACAAGGTAACCTCCCATCCTGACATGTGTATTACAAGGTAACCTCCTACCTTGACTTGTGTATTATGGGGTAACCTCCTGCCCTGACTTGTGTATTATGGGGTAACCTCCCACCCTGACATGTCTATTACAAGGTAACCTCCCACCCTGTCATGTGTATTACAAGGTAACTTCCTACCCTGACTTGTGTATTATGGGGTAACCTCCCACCCTGACTTGTGTATTGAGGTTCAGCTTGTGCTTCTCCATGTATTATGGGGGCAGTTACATTAAGTACTTTAAATCAGTCAGCTATTTATTTATGAGGAATAGTGTTCAATACCTTAGCAAGGGTGGCTGAAGATATGTATGTCTCCATTATTCAAGTGCTGCCATTACCTGTCTATAGAATATTATAGATTTCAAACCCATAATGTTCCACATCTAGCAGAAGTAGGATAATGTGTTATTTTTGATGAGTCCCTTTATGCCTCTCTCCATGTGAGACAGTGCAAGTCATATTAATTGGTCTAAAATTGTTTGATTCAGATATTCCTCCCTTCATTTGTGAATTATTACTACTAAAGCCTCTTACCATAGACTTTGAATGCATTTACATGTTAATATTTTGACTCACATGTTTAACATAATCGATAAGGGATTATTTAGGTTTCTGTGAATGTACCTACTGTGTATGCTGATTACTCCAATGAGAACTGAGTTTTAATTTAACATGTAAACAAGAGTTATCATTTCTGTAGTTGTATAAGGGATGTCACCCCATGTGTTTAACAGTGACATTCATTGCAGTGCTGTAATGTATAGATACATTTCCTGATGTAATTAAAGAATATCTTACTAGTGCTTTCAGACTTTTGGATGTTTTGATAAATAAAGTATTTGAACAATACATTGTTTGGACTTTGTGCTGACTTCAGCAGGGAGCCAGGCAGTGAACATCCTTCCCTTTGTTTGCCCAGGTACACCCATGAGGCCCTTTACTTCTCAGATTTCCTATTTTATTGACTGATTTCTTTCATCTACAGTGTGGGCTGGTTGTTGACATTTTTCTGTGTTGTGTTTCACTGAGGGTTTATACGCTTAACATGAATCTGATAGTCAGATGAATTCTTAACATTGGAAGAAAGTACTTGCCTAACTTGTATAACCTGCATGTTTTGATTCCAGTAATAATAGCATGTTATAGAATAATGAGATCACAGAGTATGTCTTCCTATATGTTTTTCATGTGTGTGTGTGTGTGTGTGTGTGTGTGTGTGTGTGTGTGTGTGTATGCGTTTTGTACCAGCTCATCCTGAGGGCATTAAGAAAGGCAGGATGCCTCTGGTTTTAAGTGTGTGTGTGTGTGTGTGTGTGTGTGTGTGTGTGTGTGTGTGTGTGTGTGTGTGTGTGTGTGTGTGTGTACAAATATTGTACTTGCAATAGCTATGTCATAGCTTTCTTTATCTTTTAACCATCCAACTGTATTCTGTTTCATTGATTTGTTTCTTGTTTTGGTCAAATTGTTGCCTCCTTGTTGATGAAGTTGCATACTATGGATAAAATGGTGGGTGTATAGTAGTTAGAATCATGAGCAAACCAAGATGTCACAAACAACCCTTTACTTAAAGGCTTGTACTGTAAAACATTTAGTTCACGCTTTACAAAGGACAGAGACAGAGAGAGACAGACTAGTAAGTAAGTAACTAATTGTGGGAAAATGCACTTAAATTAAACATTTTAAGCACAACAAGAACAGAAAATTTGGGTCTATGACAGGTCCTCGCTTATCATTAACTCGCATCACACTTCGTTGCTGCCACTCACCTATTTTGCAAGTGCTTTAACTCCCAATATCTTGATCCCCATGAAATAAGGTTAATTTTGACTTATAGAACCTTGATCCTAACTCTAAAATCTCCCACCTAGTCCCTAAACCTAAACTTCCAAGTTAAGCCTAACATAAAATCGCCCTCCCGTTCCTAAATCAAAACTTTCAATGCCTCCTGATCACTCCCTAAATCTAAAATTTCCCTCTCTTCCTTTTTATAACCTGCCAGTACCTTCCAATTGCTCCCTAAAGCTAAAGTACTCCTTCTCTTCTTAATTCTAATCTCCTGATTACTCAATAATCCCAAAATCTACCTCCCTTTCCTAAACCAAATTTTCAAATAACCCCTGATTACTCCCTAAACCAAAATTGCCTCTCTTCGCCCTAACCTTAATCTTTTGAAACCTTTCATTCACTCCCTAAATTACATTAAATTAAATTGTTTAAATCCAAACAAAATCCAAGGCATCCTTTGAAAATCTACAGAAAAATAAGTATTTTTATTCAATGTACTGCTCTTTTAAACTGTGTATTACTTGAATTGCTACATACTTTTAACTGTTTTTGGCCAGTTTAACTGTTTTGGTGTTTCACTGTTTCAACTGCTTGCTGTTTGAGACTGTTTTTCCTGCACTTTGTATTTTCCAATAGTTCTGTATTTTATGGTATAGACAATTCAGATTGGCTGAATCTAGACTGTTTGGCATAAACTGAGCACTAAAACCAGCCATCTTACATTAAGAGGGCCCCCTGCACCCTTGTGGCAGAAGAGTGTATCAAAGGACCCATTTGAGTTGGACATTGTTGGATTAAGATTCAGTATTGAGCATTTCTATTGGCCACCTGGTTTGAAAATTGCTTAACTTGTTTTAAAAAAGTGTTTTCACAGTTGCTACATAAGCTCCACATTTGAGGGGTGTGCATCTATTTTAAAGCAGCTCTACAGAGTTTGGCAAGCAGCCACTGCTCATCTGAGTAATCCAAGGCATCTGTTTGCATGTAGTGCATCTTCACACAGTGCCTCGCAGTGGAGGTAGCCATTGGTGGTTATAGACTCAAAAGGCTAAAGTAGATGTATTTTCCCTTAGAAGAAGCTGCCCATGATCCAACTGAGGAGTCCCTTAAACTGCACTTAGCTGCTAGGAGAGCACCTCAGGTAGACTTTCGAAAGCATTTGCCACTTTAACTGAAATCTCCTAATCACTAATAGTCTCATACCCCTTGAGAGTCCCAATGGTACAGACCCAGCATTAACCCCTCAATTAAACCACATCCTTCCTCATTAAAGTAAGCAAATGCACACCTAGTATTATGGATGTTCAGTTCTTCCCCATTTTTCCTGTCAGGCTGATTGACATGGGTATCCTGAGGCAGTGTCGCAACTGCCTCATGCAGACTGACAACCCACTACTCCTAACCAATCAAGTTCAATTTGTGACAGATGCAGATACACTAGGAATTTGGAATCCTTGCTCTCATTTACAGAAAAGTGACACTGAATAGGTTGTCAGTCCACATACTACACCTCCTGCACAAACCACACTCTCATCACATAAACCATCATATGTGGATGTACTCACTAGAAATTTAAGTAATCATCAATGATCTCAGAAACACAAATGTGCTACACCTAATACAGTACCTACAGCACTCAGTACACATAAAACCACAAGCACACGTGTCTCACCAAACAAGCCCCTAAGGCAAAGTAGATCTATACCATTTTTCTTTCATAGGTGAATCTACAGTGAGACACACAGATGTCCCACTAACCAGGCTGGACACAGAGAAGGTTATGGTCAGCCTTCTGTCAGGCTCCAGCATCTGCCAGATCACACACACACTCAAGTCTCTCAAAAAGTACCATTATAACTCATATTTATAGTTCTCGTTGGTGTGTATGACTTGAGATGTACCTCACTGGACTATATGAAGCGAGACATGACTGAGCTCTCTGAATATGTGTCTCAGGCAGGTATGTCCCCTAGCCTTGATCAGCATATTACCTTCACTTAAGATGATACCACAATATAAACATAAAATGACTGACTTTAACAATTGTCTTCATTTCTGATGTCATTCTAAAGGGATCCAGTACCTGTCAGCCTGGAATGACATGGTAGCTAGACCATGCTGCTTTGCCAGAGATGGTCTTCATCTGTCACCTCTGGGATTTCAGTTACTGGCTAATGCTATTGCCTCCTCCATAGTGCCTTTTTTAGGCAATATCACAACAAAATTCCCAACATAAAAAAGTCTTCAAAAAGCAACATCAAGAATATGCTTCTAAACTCTAGGTGTCTAAACCTAAAACTGCACTCACTGGAAGCAGACCTCACCTTATAAGATGATAGCATCTGTGCAGTCACAGAGACTTGGTTTAAGGCCATGGAAAGCACCCCGGCCATACAGGGTTATAATGCCTTCCACACATTCAGACCACAAGCTGTAAGTGGGAGAACTAAAGGAGGTGGAGTATCAATATTCATCAAAGATAAATTCACCTGTAGATTGGTTAAACAAATTAATTCCCTTGAACTAATCCAGAACCAACTGACTACAGGTAAGACCCCTCTCCAAGTTATTGACAGTTATCGGACCCCCTCCATGAATCAGGATTCCCACACTGCATACTTGGATCTACTTGAATCGCTCAAGATACAACCAAACACCCTGGTGTTAGGTGATTTTAACTACCCATCCTTAGATTGGGTAAAATATACATGTACTAACACACTTGCCCAGAGGTTCTTGGACTTCATCAGCTCCAGTGCCCTGGCCCAGTTGGTTGACACCCCCACAAAGGGACCAAACTTCGTGGATTCTGTGCTCACTAATATGGGTGATCATTGCATCATCCCATATGTACAGCCCTCCCAAGTGAGGTCTGATCATAAATAAGTCTCATTAGAAGTAACAGTAATAGCTGACCCCCCCATTAACAGCAACTAGACAAAAAAAACTTCTCAAAGCCTATTACAGCCTAATACATGATAGCATTAATAGCTTCATAGCCCTTGCCCTCACTGATGGCATGGACACCTATACTGGGATTTACACCAATGTCTTCTGTAAGCATCTGTACAAATGTATTGACTCATCAGTACCTGACAGGATCAAAACAAGATCCTCATGAAAGAACAAGCTTACCTGGTGGACATCAGCCATTAATAGATATTACAGTAAGAGAAAAAAATTGCTGTCTAAGAGCAGGAAGGAATGGCCTCTGGATTGGAAGCATTCCCCTCCTCAGCTTAAACAAGCAAATAAAACACCTTATAAGGCATTCTAAAGCTAATTATGAATCCAAATCAGCCTCATTCACTAAGGATAGCCATAAGGCCTTCTTTAGCTACATCAGAAACCTTAAAGGAAAAACCCAGATCTGCTCAGAACTGGTTGTTAATGGCACCACATATACTGAACCCACAGAAATAGCCAACCTGCTAGCTGACATGTTCCCAAGTATTTAAACTCATCCACTTTCACCATCTCTACTCCCTGCATCCCCACCATTCTTCTATCTTCCCTCTAATTTGCACATATATATTCTGTCTTAGTCCTACTGATCTTCATTTCTCTACTCTCGAGAGCATACCTCTACCTCTCCAGGGTCTCCTCAACCTGTTCCCTCACAATGTCATCAGCAAACATCATAGTCCATGTGGAGTCTGATCTCGTCTGTCAACCTGTCCATCACCATTGCAAATAAGAAAGGGCTCAGAGCTGATCATTGATGTAATCGTACCTCCACCTTAAATGCATCCATCACTCCTACTGCAGGCCTCACCACTGTCACACTACCCTCATACATATCCTGTACCACTCTTACATACTTCTCTGCCATTCCCGACTTCCTCACCAATAGAACACACACAGTCAAAATACTGTAGCTGACTCTACCTCCACCAGCAGACCCATAACCAGTGGTGTTCCACAGGGATCTGTGCTGAGGCTCCAAGTGTTTGGAATTTACTCTGATGTACAGGCTAAAACAAAAGGGCTTTGGCTGATAAAGTTTGCTGATGATTGCAAACTGGGTGCAGTCTTCTGAATCCCCAAACAATGTCAACATCCTACAAGAGGGACTTGCACAGACAAATGACTGGTGCCAAAGTCATGGGCTAAAACTCAATGCAAAAAAAATGCTTTAGCATCCTTGCAGATTATCACATTAATAACAGCACCCTAAGCATGCAGTCAGTGGTGAGAGATTTGGGCACACAGGTTGACACCAACATTTCCTCTTACCACCACATGTCAGTAGTGGTAAGAAAGGCTTTCTATGCTGCCCACCTCATAAGTAAGGGCATTGCATCCAGAACAAAAGAGGTTATAACCCCTTATACTCCTCATTCATCAGGCCAATATTAGAGTACAATGCTACCTTTGGTATGTACCTTACCAGGTACCTGCAGCAACTGGAAAGACCTCAAAGGTTTCTTACAAAGAAAATTCAGGGTCTTCAGCATATGTCATACATTGACAGACTGAAATCACTATCACCATACTCTGCGTCCTACAGATTACTCAGAGATGATCTCTGCCTTGCATATAAAGCAATCTCAGATCCTGCTCCATTGGAAATGCTGCACCTTTGTAAATCAAATGGTATAAGATGCACTTGTTCTTGGGAGCTCAACCTAGTATGTGACATCAACAGAACTTGCTGCAAAGACAGATTTGTCTCACAGAAGTTACCTCTCCTCTGGAACAAACTTCCAATTCAGGTGAAGCAGAGCCCCTTGCTGACCCCTATTTAAGTGTGAGTTGGACTATTGGATGGGAAATTGCAAATTCACCCTGGAAGTTTCACCTGTGTCCCTCTTGGATAGGGGTGGTAGTTGTTGACTTAATTCTGCTTAATACCTTGATATTCTTGGGAACAGTGGTTGTACTTGGCTAGGCTTGTAAGTTCCCTAGGGCCATTAGCCTAGTAACCGCCTATGATCCTATGTTCCCATGAATCGACATTATGGTTTCCTTAACTTGCATGTCTGTGACAGTATGGGCAATTTTTGTGAAATGTATGTGTGTGCATGCGTCTGCATGAACACAATCAAGCTCTGAGCTAGCACTGCATCCTACCATGTCAGACAAGTGCAAGCCATGCATGTTAGACCTGTCAGCTGAGTGTCATCACTCCTGAGCTTGCGAACTGTCTCTGCCAGGAGTTGCACTGCCATTTCCACATCCCTTGTTCAAAGTAGGGGTGCTGCCTGAATGTAAGTGATATCTGTCAGAAGACTTCAAGACCTTTTAGATTGCGTATGTCTGAACATCTTAGCGATATTAAATGTCAAAGAAGTACCAATGCATTATATAAACATACCCTTATACATCCAACTGCTCAATTCCATTTTATTATTATAGACAAACTCATTGGTGATCGTACCTATAAATCTGGTTGGCATAACAAATTAAATGCTAGGGAGAAAAAATGGATTACTAAACTTGGAGCTTTATTTAATCCGGGACTAAATGAATATTTATGATTGTACCTTTACATATTTTCAAGTTTATATTGTTGTTATTGTAAAATATAAATATTCATGAGTTCACTGATTAATATGTAATTTTCAACCAATGATATGTTTTCATCTACTATATAAAGATTTGATCACTGTTGTGCTGTTTGTAATACACTGATGAAGGCCAGTATTTTTGTTGGCCGAAACCGGTCTGTTTTGCATTTAATGTGGTCATAGTAGTTCAATAAACTACTGGTACACGGCTCACTTGTTGCTGGCTTATCTTTTGTACTTTGTATTTAGACACCTCATGCCAATACAGGAGCAGGATGCTGGCCCTCCCCCAGCAGATGTTTTATCACAGACACTGCCCGATCCAGTGCGTCTCTCATCCTAGCCAATGAGTCACACATATAGTTGAGGCAGTCACTCACAACAGAATGCTCCACATTTAGGACTCACACAATCTCTTTTGAGGCCCTGGTGCAATGTGGCTGTGGCTCCAAGATGGCCCTATACATACCTCTGGTGGCATGCAAAGACACAGCAGCATGAGTACAAGGGAGGACAGTAGGTCTCCTCCAAGCACCTCCAGTAATCCTCCTGTGTGATGCCATGCCCTCAAAATGACTATGGCCAGACTCAAACAGCTCTGCAACTGGAGTAACTACACAACCCTGACCAACCGTGTCACCCTCAACCTGTCCCATATCTGAGGGATGAGTGGAATTGGTATACATAGACATGCTGACTGTGTCCAAAGTAAGGCCAGTGAATGTATGAGACACAACCTCATTGTCAGACTGAACTCTACAGCCCCGGACTGTGTCTCTGTATCACTACCATCATCATCAGATGACACCAGTGCTCTGACATCAGGTGGTACAAGTTCCACATTGCCACTTTCAGGATCACTTATGACAGTAATTAATAAACAAAAGAAGGAGAGAAATAGTGAGTGGAAATGATCCAATCTTTGCTCTACACACTCATGTTAAACATTTTTAGATGTTAAAGGAATGCAATACTGTTTACTTTCTTCTCAGACTTAAATCTAAGTAATAATGGTTAGTAATCAAAGAAGGTTTGTGCTTATCTGCAGGTGGTCTTTCATGTGGTAATTCTAATGTCCCTGGACAAAGGGAAGGCAGTGGAAAAAAGGCTAATAAGCATCACAATGCAAATGACACAAGGACAAGAGAATCATTTTCTGACTATCTCCCCCTTAAAAAAATCTCAGAATCAATCAGACTGACCATTCCACCAAGGGCAGTCTCTGCAAAAGTTTTCTCATTCTATGGCATGTCTCAATGTTTACAGATATAAAAGGAATAACGCATAAAGACATCAAGAATGGCATTAAATACCTTATATATAGCATACCTGGAATTTCATCTTGAGACACACTTGGCTTGTTGTCCACATCAGCACCAACATCAAGGACTTTGTTTAAATCCTCTGCTGAGCTGTCTGGATCTCTGATAGTGGACAGAAAATGTTAATTTTCAGGGAGTGTTGGTTCCATAGCAGGACCCGTCCTCCCATAGCCATCAGTTCTTGTGTTACTACAACTGCTGTCCTGCGTGCAGCTGTAATCATATCAATGTCACACCTGATTATAGTTTCTGGCATGGCGGCCCATTGTGTTTATGTCAGCGACCACCTGCTGCCATATGCTTTTTCTGGCAGTTATATCACCTCTGCCTCTGTGAAGCAGGAACTGTAAGACTTCAATAATGACCTCATTCTCTGCATCACTGAATGGTGGGTTGTTTGGAACAGACCTGGGTGTCATAAGCTTGTATGATATGAAACTGAAAAAAAGCACATGCATAGCACATACTGAAACCATTCTCCTCAAATGAAATTAGTGCACCCATCCTCTGCACAAACAACTGAATACACAGTGCTCATTTTGGACTGCACACAAGCTAAGGAAGCCACCCCCCCGCAAAAAAAGAAGCATTAATACATTAGCATTATGTCCATTCTTTGACATTTATGTAATGAGGACAGCAGTTGTGTAAATGACTGCTGGATGGCAGGGTTATCAATATCAAGGAAAAAATTTCAAAGTCTACTGCCCAGACAATTACCTTTGGTGTCTCATGAGACAACCGACAAGCTTATCATAATGCTTATGATAAACACAATGCAGTTGTCTGTAGTTAACTGGTGAAATTCCAAGAGCAAATGATAAGGCAATTCTGTGATGTAACCATACTAACTAGGAAAGCACAGTAAGAAGTGATATAGGTACAATATACCAGCATTGAATGAAAAAAAATGCATACACATCACAACTCTTTTATTCTAATACATTATTGAAATACATTCAAAATATGACATGTAAACAGTTTACAAACAGGACAAATATACCTTATGAAATAGTACAGTAATTCATAGAACAATCTGTTACAATTAACTAGCAGTGATGGTCTGTGTATATCCAATCAATCTCCCCTCCTTCCACTAATGTAGCTACCCCCCATTACCTTTATATAGTTTGGATTCAGCTCTCTGAGCATTGTGGAGATGCAAATGAGGTGTGAAATCATTAGCATTCCTGAATGCCAAAAAAAAAAAAAAAATCACTGGGTGTAGGGGAGGTAAACATGGTGTAGGTAGCTACACTATTGCATGCACGTGCCCTAGGACTGCAGGAAGTAACAATGACAATTGCTAGCTGCTAATGGCTTGTACACGTTACTGATTGCTCTGACTACAATAACAAGCCATACTAAACAGACTTTTCTCATTAAAGTGTGTTTATTATGCAGAGTAGACTTAAAATAAAAAAGTGTAAGCACCTTGAGAGCTATGAGAATAATCTTAACAACACTGATATCCTTGTTCTAAGAGCACATTGTCCATCCTCTGCTTAAAATTTATCTGAAATGCTGATCAGTTATATTATACATTGAAACAAAGATAAAATAAATGCAATGACATTGCATTTCTGTAGTTAAGCTGAGAGTAGGGGAAGATATACAAAAATAAAGAGAAGAAATATGATGTGCACTATTATTAGCCTAAAGTATTTGTCAATATCACATTGATCTAGTCATATTCAAGCAAATGAGAAAGGAATGTTTTCTACTCCTGTGTTTGTGGCAAAGAGGGATCACAAATCCAAATGAGTGTGCATTGCTATTGCGTTGAATTGTGGGTTCAAATCCAGATAGATTGCTGTCTGACATAGTTGATGTATATTTCTTGAGCATATGACCAGGTATCACACACATACCTAGGAAACTTTACAATCCTGTATTTTCATTACTATTCCCTGATTTTGTTACTATTGAAATGTTTTTTTTTGAGTTCCTTAATTGTGCATACTTTGGCAATGTGCATTACTGACTGGCAGCATTTTGAAGCAGTGAATAAGAGTCCACTGCCAAAGGTACTGGGGAATGTAATTTGGCATGCCATCAGTAAGGGAAGAAATTCCACATCTTACCTAAGTATCACTGTAGCACACAGTGCAAACTAAATGAGTTTAAGATGGTTTTAGGGTGGGAGGTTGGCATAATGGTTAAGGTGTTTACCTTGCAGACACAAGGTTCAGGGTTTGATTCTCACATGGGGTAAATGGCTAGGCTTAAAATGGCCCACAAGGGCAATTAGCCTAATACTAGTCTATGAACCTATAAACCTATAAAGAAATAGGATGCAGGGTTTGAATCTAGATTGAACCCATATACTGCTTGCAATTTTTGCAGCAGATGTGAATATACAGTTTTGTTGTGCAGAATATAAATCATTATATATATTTTTTGCCAGTATAATTTCTACACTGCTTAGCAGATCACAAGCAGAGCTCACATGTTAAGGACAGAGTGAACAATGTCATTTCTGTAATCTCCATTAATGCAGTTTTGTCTCTGCTGTGCTGTAAGTCTAATGACTGGGTGATGTACACATGCTGTGTGCCTCTTTCTGTGTCACAAGCTGTAAATGCAGTGATGCTGGACCTATAACAGAGTTGCTCTAGGGTTCGAATCCATACTGTATGAGGGGGAATGTGGAAATTATTACTCAAGATTTATGACTTACTTTCAACAGAACTTCATACCCTTTTTTTCTGATTGGAATTTGGCATCAGTTCAGATACATAGTTGTTGCTTGATTTCTGCCGGCATGGCTGGTGCAGGAGATAATGGTACTGAATTTGGAGGACAGAGGTAGGAGGTTGAAGAAGTCAGGATTTTTGTGGCACTCATCATGAAGTGTTATACTGGGTCTTAGTATAAGAATGAGGGTTGTAATAGATTAGCCAAGGGTGCCTGCAGTGCATCTTGTATCCCACCCACTGGAGGGAATTGTTGTCACCACTATAGTGACCCGAAACAGAGAGACCTCATTAGCCAATGAGAGGATGAGTTTAGAACTGCTGACATCCCATAGTTGTGTAAGTATACTGACACATCAGCATTAAATGATATAGAATGCATGACATAGCCAAGACTGTTATTCAATAATCTTTCATGTCTCTTCTTGCCTGTTGTATCACTGCTTTACACATTGCAGTGCACAGGGAGGTGCATGAGAGGTGAACTTGACTCAGAGAGGCATGGGGTACATATGTATCAGGTCTTTTTGTAAGCTAATAACTACTGTAATTATATGAAACATGGCAGCACTGAAATAAATAGTTGTATCTGTGATATCATAGCAGTGAAAAATTCTTTCAACTTACTTTTTCATCTTGACAGCATTACATGAAACTCTAATTGCCAGTTTTTTTTATAAGTGTCTTTGCTGTGAATGTGTTGCCTAGATATCCCCCTAACCCTCTCCTCTTTTATAAATGCAAAAAGTAACAAGTGAAAACAAAAACCAGAAGACAAAATTACCCTGTACTTGTGAACGCAAGGGAATTCCTGTATAGTCCACACTTGTAAATTCTCCACACTCAAAAGGCTGCTGTAGACAAAATCCAGGATAAAATCAGGTATGAAGAAGCCCCACTATTAGTGGGATGAAAAGCGCTTCACAGTATTGGTTCAATAAAGCTTTTGGAGAAACCTTTTTTACTACTTGATTCACATGGATATTTTGTCGCATAGGACCTCTTTGTGGACATTTATTTAGCATCTAACATACCTGATTTTATCCTGGATTTTGTCTACAGCAGCCATTTGAGTGTGGAGAATTTACAAGTGTGGACTATACAAGAATTCCCTTGGCGTTCACAAGTACAGGGTAATTTTGTCTTCTGGTTTTTGTCCTCTCCTCTTTTATCACTTGTAGTCCTCAGCCTTTGTGTGAGGTCTAGCAATGAACAAGTGTAAACATTTCAAGTGTTATTGCAACATCTGGTGAGTTTTTTGCCTTACATTGTATTGTACACCCAATTAAATTGTGATTTCCCTTGAAGCTTCTGTCATATGTAGTAGGTAGAAAAGATTATTTCAGTAGCCATTACTGACACAGTTTGGCAAGGCAACATATTTACGATAGTCATTCCTATGTACTGTTAAAGTCAAAATACAAATTAATTATAATAATCACATCCTGACACTCTTTGTAAAATTATTTGTGTACTGGAGTCAAACCCTGCTTCAGCTCTGTTTTTCTTATTTAGCTCAGTGAGTTTATACCTTGTGCAACAGAGAACTCTAGGTTGCCAGCTGGATATTCTTCCCTAAGTACTGCCCAGAGTGATAATGGCTGCACATTGCCACTAAGCCTGTTTGTGCTAAAAAGGCTAATGAAATGAAAGTTTCCACTTTTTCCTTCAGCAGACAACTCTGTTTGCTCATTGCTTAATGTCACACAAAGAGGGAAGGCAAGCAAACCACTTAATTTTTTAAATGAGTTTTGGCCCTAACATGGAAGGGTATAATACAACATGCAAAACATATATATCCAACATGTTAAGATAAAACAGATCTGTTGTAAATGTAATCAGAATCCCAACATTTCCTCTCTGGTCCTTATTTGTGCAAATGTTGTCAGGAAGCACCTTTGAACACCACTAAACCTTAGTACTTCACATTCCAAGTACAATATATCAAAGTCTAATCACACATGCTCTAACACTTTGCCAACATCCGCACAAATAGGTTTCTCAGCAATGGACTTTAGGAAGAGATTTTGAAAGGAAAGAAGTATTTTTACTGGATTATATTAATTAATTACATGGAAGCTGCTTAATGTATTCATGGGAAATGCAGTGAACTGTGTGGGTAACTGACCACTTCAGTATGGACAGTTGGATCTACACTGCAGCACCTACACTTACAAATGATATACAACCACATGCAGCCTTGGCACACATACCTCATCATTATTTATCCTTCCTGCACTGGAACATTAAGCATTGCTAGGTATTTACAGTCCACACTGCTTATGCATAAGCATATAACATTGCTATTATCAGTACAGTAGTAGTATTAAAATTTTCCATACCATCATCATAACTTGATGATCATTAAATGCTTCATTGCCCATCCTGTGTTTCATAAGTGTGTGTGCCTCATGTACACAACACAGGTACATGTCAGTGTCATTTCTGCAATATACATTAATGACAGCATAGCTGCCATAGGTTAGCAGTATGCATATAGTACTGATTCTAACACTGCACTTACTCCTTCATATCATCAAATATGGATTTGCACAAAAACATCCAACATCACAATATTGCCTCTGACACAGAATGAAAAGCTAATCCTATCTGCACTGCACTATGTCACACTGTAAAATTCTGAGGTGGCGCTTGCATTCAGTATTGTGTCCTCTAGTTTGTGTAAATAGATAGGTAGAGGGTACTAACCTGACAGCAATCAATGTGTATGTGTGTGTGTGTGTGTGTGTGTGTGTTTGTGTGTGTGTATACAGCCATGGCAATATGACCTTACATACTTCTGGCCTTAATAAAATAGCAGCCTGAAGAAACATTTACACTGCAGGGTGAGTCCATTTCAGTGCCAGAGCTTTCTCCCAACACTATCTTCTCTGCCACACAATAATGATGTAATCCTCTATAAATTTCACTCTTATACTATAGAAGTCAGACTTCTGAAGTGGCATCTATATCAAGTACTGTGTTCTCTAAACTGTATAACTAGATAGGTAGGAGATTCTAATCTCACAGCAGTCAACTTGTGTGTGTGTGTATGCATGGAGTTGTATAAATATGTCCTTAACTTCTAATGGCCTCAAGAAAGTAGTAGCCTGGATAAACTTTTACACTATGGAGTGAATCCAAATCACTATCAGACCCTTCTCCAATGTCATGTTCTCTACAACACAATGCTGATGTCATCCTCTATAAAGTGCACTATCAGAGTATAGAAGTCAGACTTTTGCAGTGGCTCTTGGGTTACATACTGTGTCTTCTAGACTGCATAGCTAAATAGGTTGGAGGTTCTAATCTAACAGCAGTTAATATGTGTGTGTGTGTGTGTGTGTGTGTGTGTGTGTGTGTGTGTGTGTGTGTATATGTGTGTGTGTGTGTGTGTGTGTGTGTGTGTGTGTGTGTGTGTGTGTGTGTGTGTGTGTGTGTGTTTGTATTGAGCTGTGTAAATATGACTTTAACTACTGCTGGCCTAAGTAAAGTAGTATTCTGGAAAAACATTAAACTGCAGGGTGAGTTAACATCATTGTGGGACCCTTCTCCCAATATTATGTTCTCGGCATCACAACAATGACGTAATTCTCTATAAAGTGCACTCTGACAATATAAAAGTCAGACTTCTGCAGTGACGCTTGCATTAAGTTCTGGGTCCTTGAGGTTGTAAAACTAGATACATAGGGGGTTCTACTCTCAAAGCAATCCACTTGTGTGTGTGATGGTGAGTCCATAGCATCACTAGAGGATCAATTCAACAGCTGTGCTCATTTGACTCCCACTCATGAGAAAAATTTACATAGTCAGATGAATCCCACATCTTCTTTTCACTCTGTCCATAAACGCATACTATCTGCAACACACCGATCAGGTCATCATGTCAATAATGCACTCTCTGACCACTGAAGTAAATCTTCTCCTGTGGTACATGCATATAATACACTTGTGGGTAGAGTTTTTCACTCAATAGTTAGGGTATTTGAATACAGCAGTGAGACCCATCTGGCTGTGTGAGGATGAATGTAAATGGATGCAGGGGTGTCTTACACCTCTTACTACTGGCAATATTAAGAAACCCACATGGCTGCAGAAGTCATTTTTGCACACACTTCTCCTTTGCATGACACAGCTGATGTCCTCCTTTCAAAGATGCAATGTGGCTCGCATGCAGACAGACTTTTCCTGTGGTGCTTGAACATAATACACATGTGTACAGATTGCGTTAGCCGATAGGTAGGGAGTTCAAATATAGCAGTGAGACTCTCCTGACTGTGTTTATGTGTGTGAATGTAAATGGATTCAGTAGTGTGTTACACCCATTAGTATTGACAACATTTACAATTCCACATAGCTGTAGAAACTATTTTTGCACAAACATCTCCTTTGTATGACACAGCTGATGTAATCCTTTCAGAGATGCAGTGTGGCTCACATGTAGTCAGACTTCTCCTGTGATGTGTGTGTATAATGCATTTGTATGTAGATTGTTTCAGTACATAGGTAGGGAGTCCGAATACAGGAATGACTGTCTGTAAATGTGTGTGTTTCTTCTTCTTACTGTGAACAACAGGCTTCATATACATATATGAGGTATATCTATACAGTGTGCTTCCACTGTGCAACCACTTTTAGTGGAAACATGAAGGTAATACACAATGGTGATGTCATCCATTGAAATGTACAGTGTCACAGTTGTCAAATAAATCTGTATTTGTGCTTGTGTTTCAGCAAACCTTCATTAGTCTGTGATGTTAGCTATGTATGGCAAATTCAACGTCACTGCTTACAGTCAGTACACATGTTAACAGTGTTGTCACTCACATTTGCTATGTTCATGTGTAGATATTGTTTCCTGTTACAAGTTTATTCTGCATTTCTTTAGGAAGGGCTGTAGTGAAGACTGATGCTGTCATTTAAATAGGTAGTCATTGCATAACAGTTGTAGTGTGACACCTCCTTGTGAGTTTGGACACAAGACAATGTAATGTATGTCATTGCCTAAGTCAGGCATGTGTTCCAATACAGGATTGTATCCACATTGTACATAATCATTGTTCTACCATCATAGTGACAACAGCAGGGGGCTACAAGTGTGTTTGTGTATACCTACCATCAGGCAATGTTTTCAGGCATACAGCGAGATTCTTTCTGAGTAATTATAGAGGCACATATTCCTTGATTCATGCAAATGATGTAGTGCTTTCACATAACCACATATATGACAACTGGAGATCCACTTATACCATGGCACATTCATTGGTCCCTCTATGGTGTTGTTTTTTTTCAGTGCTTAGATAAGTGTTCCAAACCAGAAATAAGTGATTCTAAGCATTTGTGTCCTTAACTGTTCTGCAGGAAAAACATCCCTACAATTATACTTTATACATATAGAGTGTCAGTGGCTTCCCCCCACCAATTTTAGCAGATAAAAATTATGGGCAGATAAAGTATAGCTGACTGAATGACTTCACATAGGTGGAGTTCAACAACAGTGATGACAGTTCCACTGTGACATATTTGATTAAAAGACATATTGTTAGTTGGAGTTGTACAGCCTGATGTTCAGTTCTAGCATAGGATTTATTTTGTGTGAACATACTGACATCACACAACAACCATTACATCAGATCAGTGTTATCCTTTGCTATGTTGCATGAACACATTTGAATGTAGCTTTGAATTTTTTAAAAGTACACTTTTGTTCTGCCAATGTCAAGGTGAGAGTGCTACTGTGGCACATGCATTGAGTACTGTGGTGTATATGAGTGCTCCAGTTCTTGGGTTGTTTGTATATAGACATATATAGAAACCTTACTTGACCAGGAAACATTGATATAGGACTCATCATGATTGTGTGCACATGAAAATACTCATTTAATTGCTATCAGTTTGACATGCTGATATGACATTCATTATCAGAGATCCTTTCCTAATTTATACATTAATTTCATTTAGTTGTGACAATACCCATAGCTACCTCCTGTGGCACAAGCTGACAATACACAGCTGTGGAGAATACATTGCAGTGTTTGCATCTGTCTACACAATAACTGTGTCAGGCAGGAATGCCTTACACAAGGGTATTAAATATGTCATACTCTGCTTCCACATTTGTAACACCCCACACACCTACATATGAGATGCATAACCATTAAAATATTGAAGTGCATAATCCCCTGCAAGGGTGATCCTCCTCATACATGTGTTAGGTGTGTTTCTGTGGCATATGCAATTAATACACAAGTCAGTGGTAACATTGATGGGATGGGTTCAATTCTTGCAAAGAGAGATTGTGGTTTCTAAGCCATTCCTATTTTCCAACGTGTTATATTGATGAAATGCACTCTATGCAAATATCCCATCATGTATGTACTGTCCTTGTGAACTGTCATCTCAGCAAAGCATGTTAATGACATTTATAAGACATTTAATCCCCTCTGCTACAACATTAATTTGTGTAACTGTCACACCTTATAACATCATATTTGTTTTTTTAACCTATATTTGCTCAAGAGCTATGACCACGATTAATTAGTATGACATATTTATTGCAAGATATTATTACAAAATTTTCTTTGTGACATAAGCACCTTCACATCAATTATCTTACTCTAATTTCAACATTTACTTTCTCCCTTATGTATTTTTATATGCATCTCTTTGATGTCTGTGCACAGGGTCTATATTAAAACCCCCAAAAAATCTAAAAAGATAATGTATATACATCAACACATAAAGGTCGATGTACATACACAGCAAAACACATAAATGGTGAAAATCAAAATGCCGAATGTGTTTCATCAGCAAAACGCGCCACACAGCTAAGTACAAAATAAAAAAAAAATACATTAACACACTTATGCAGGGGGACAAGCCTCCCTCACCCCCCACCCCCTTTCTTAAATATACCAACTCTGAGACCACACTACAGTGGGGAAAAGGATATATTTTCTTATCCCCACCACAGCGCTGCTGGCTAGGAAACACGTTCGGCATTTTGATTTTCACTGTTTACATCTTCCGTTGTTTATAGGGAGCCACAGTGGTGCAGTGGTCGCATTGTTGCCTCACAGCAAGAGGTTCTCCCGTTCGATTCTCAGCTAGAGTGTGGGGAGTGCCTTTTGTGTGGAGTCTGCATGTCCTCCCCGTGGTTGGGTGGCATTCGAAAGACATGCATAAATGGGCGTGCCTTCGTTGAAAGTTGGACTTCGAGCTGGTACCTCGGCGTTTGTAAAAATCTACTGCCAATCATTAGCGGACCGGAGTTCCGCTGTGGCGACCCCTAACCGGGAAAAGCCGAAAGACAAACAACAACAATGTGTTTCGCTGTATATTTACATCAACCTTTATGTGTCGATGTACATACATTCACATTTCAGATCTTTCAGGTTTCTAATAGGTAACCCTGTGCTCTCAGTACACTTTCCTTGCCTAGTAACCCATTTATTGTAATTGCCCTTGTTGTTTCCCCTAACCGCTTACTTATTTCTTTATTCATTTGTTTGAGTTCTGTCCACTTTACACTCAGTGCACTTTCTCTGCCTGGTAGAACTTGCATTATTTGCCCTATGTAGTTTTCCATGCTGTCTGTGCAAGCATGCTTAATAGGTTTGCGCATAGGCAAGCTTGTTTGTTTACTGTTTGTGCTTGTGCTGCTCAACACGTTTTCCTGCCTGCCAACACTGTTTCTGGTCATAAAAATGTGCTTGTATTCATGTAAGCATGAAAAGCAGCATGCATATACAATAACGGTGACATTCATTTCACTAATGCAGAGACATAGTGTAGGCTTTGTGCAAAGCCTGCAGAACTTTTCATGAATCTCACAGAAAGTGTAACATTTTCAGCCTGACTGGATTGTCTAAAATTTCCTGTCTCTCTTGTGGTACAGGGAGTTTGTAAGGGACTAATAATGTTTGCAGCTCACCATTGCTTTGTGTGTTTATATTTCTTAGTAGAGAACAACATATTAAATAACTGGACTAAATTAGTTTAGTGATTTCAAAACATGTACCATCGGCAAAAAAAGGGGCAGTAAACCTTTTTGTTTGTTCATGGAAAAAATGGTTTTGTTTATCCACTGCAAATATTTAGAATGTTGTAAGTATATAAAACGTTTTTTAAACTCCAGAGAAACCCACCTGTGAGGTTGCCAGATGACAACAGACATTTAACTTTATTCACTTAGTGAATGATGAGTTCCATAATGCTATAGTCATCCAGGATTGTTTTGAGGGGACTCATAGTTTGTTATTTTACTAAGAAAGCTCCAGTGACAAAAGGGATTATTACAAGCTTGAAAGCAATGGCCTATTTATCTTGGTCAGTGTGTTAGTGAACTAATTGTTATATAAGGAAAGATTATTTTGTATGCACCACATAATCTAGTAAAAATGTTACATGCAGGATCTGCTATTCCTAAACATAACATAATACACAGATGTGTAAATGTTTCTTGTGTACTGCGCTTAGTATACTGTCATGATTCATGCAGATAGATTACTGAAGTCCACTACAGTGTATACAAGACATCCTGTTTGGTTGGATGGTACACAGAACTGAATAGCATACCACCTTGTACTATAAATTGTTGTGGCTGGAAATGGTGAAAGTGATGTACAGCGTGACAGCACAACAGAGAAACGGTACTTCATAACATACTTCATAACTGCTTAGCTTCAGTTTTCCATTGCATTGTACTCTGCCATCCTAGCTAGCAGTTTTCATTAAACTATAGTTAAAATATTAGCATTAAACCTAATAATAATTATGGTGTCAGCAATCAGCAAAACAAGGATAACAAGGATTGTACCCAAAGAGCATTGCTCCTGTGATGATGTTCCTGTTTACTACATTCTGTTCCTTCATTTACACTATAACTGCTGTGGGTTGTTTGAAATATATGCCTGTCAGTATTTATCAATCAAAATTCTCATATATTTGTCAGAAAGTCATAAATAAGTATTACAAGGAAGACACAAATATACCTCTCATCATCTTTGCTCAAGAATTCTGCACAAGGACAAAAATAATTAGGAGGCAATGACAAAAAAAATTAAATATAATTTTCTTTTATCTATTTGCTAACCATGTAAACTCATTATACAAAGACTTTTCTGGCATGAACCAGGAGCACTGTCTAAGTCACTTGCTATAAAGCACACAGTAGGTTTATGTCTGTACTTTTGACTACAGGAAGCAGTTTGTTAAGATCTCAGTCAAGTGCTAGACATCTTGAGTAAACTTGAAATGCATTTTCTGAAGAACTCTGAAACTTTAATGACTGGCGTTTTTGACAGACTGTTATCCTCAGTGATTTATCAGAAAATTAAGAATTTAAGGAAGCTTTTGTAGTTAGTGGAGTGGGGTAAGGCTCTAAGTTCTTAATGAGCTGCTTTCTGTTGTCAAGGGTAGAGAGTTTGATTCTATCTACCTCCATCTGTGTTCCTAAAATATTGTGGGTAAAACTGTGCATTTTCTGAGCAATAACTGTGATGCTTTAATTGGTATTACTAACTAATTGCAATCCTCAGTTACCCTACCTGCATTTTCTAAAGGGCAGTGATCATCAGTAAGGAGCTGTTTTCTGTAATATGCTGGAGGAAGGTGGAGCTGTTTTTTGTAACATGTTGGAGGAAGGGCAGTAGGACTTGACTGTTTTCTATAATACACTGGAGGAAGGGCAGAAAGGATGGGCTATTTTCTGTAATCCACTGTAGGCATCCTGGGAGACACACACAGACAAACACTTACACACCCTGCAAAACAAATTTCAGTTCCTGTGAATTGTGTGTTCTTAATCCCTTACTGTGCTAAAGATGTTGCTGCTTCAAAATGAATGATACTGCTGCTGCTGTAATGCTGCCATCAGTGTAATCTCCCAGCTGATTCAGGACGTGCACACATGCTGACACAAAGACCTTGTGTGCTACAAAATGGCAAACAGTATTAAGTGTTAAAAATTGTTTGTACTACACAAAACCACTCCAAGAAATGTCCTTTATGGATGACGAAAGCTCTAAGTAAATGTTATTCTTCATGATTTATTGAAGTGTTTTTTGTAGCACAGTGGTACAAAACAAATCTCCCTCCTGTTAAGATAAAATGATCCTTCTAATCTCCCACTTCAAGGAATGCAGACAAGCATAATGTAAGACCATGGAAGCTTGCAAATGCTAGAAAACCTTAAAACTTATTTTTCTGGTAGAAATGGTGGTAGTGGAGCTTTTTTTTTTCTTATTTTATGAACAGTTTGGGTTCCATACCAAGCAGCACGCCCTAGGCAGCTGCCTAGGTTGCTTATACTGGATCCAGCCCTGAGTGGCAGAGACCTGTTTACAATACTATTTGAAGTATATAGGGGAGTGGCAGGATCCTGCCTATGAAACATTACTTGTTCAAAAGCCTAAAATTGCATCTCTTGCAATTTACGACACTGGGAGCCTAACACCATAAAGGCATATACAAGCACACTGTATAAAAATTCTGGTCATACAAAACATGTACTTAAACTGGGTCTAGCATTGCACTGTGCTCCCCAGCTAGTGTTTGGTTCTTTGGAGTATAACAGAATATCTCTTATACCTCATGGATGATGGCAAAGAACACATTTCTAGCCTATCTTTCATTGTGCTAGAGTATACTAAAATTTGCCAAGAGTAAATAAGCCAATCAAGGGATGAGACTGGATGATCATGGGGTACATTAACCAAAACATATTTAATTTAATAAAAATGAATTCAATAAATGTTGACACAATTATATTTTTCAAATCTTTAGTTTTTATTATTAATAAAATATTCTTTCTAGTACCCATCAGTCAGTTTCATTTGAAAAGTGAATAAATACTTCATACCATCTTTCAAGTAGAGTTTTCCTTTTTTTATCAAAATGAGGGAAAGGATCCTTGTCAACCATTTGGCGCCATGATCTTCTTTTCTTTCGGCTGTTCCTGTTAGGGGTCGCCACAGTAGATCATCTGTTTCCATTTCTTCCTGCCCTCTGCATCTTTCTCTGTCATACCAACCATCTGCATGTCCTTTCTTACCACATCCATAAACCTTAATTTAGGCCTTCCTCTTTTCCTCTTACCTGGCAGCTTCATTCTTAGCATCCTTTTCCCAATATATAGAGCATCCCTCCTCAGCACATGTCCAAACCAATGTAATCTCACCTCTCTGGCTTTGTCTCCAAACCATCCAACCTGGGCTGACCCTCTAATATACTTATTCCTAATCCTGTCTACCCTCGTCACACCCAGTGCAAATCTTAACATCTTTAACTCTGTGCCTCCATGATTTAAAAGTAAATTTACAACCAAATAAGTCATCATTTGATCTCTACTAACATTAAATTCATATATATTTAAAAATGAGGACTCAATTTATAATAATTAATAATGCATAAATTACACCAGTCAAAAAAGGCACTATAAAACAAAACTTTTTCCAACAATTGTAATGCTTGCAATTCTGTCAATGCTGATACACCACATATTTTTGGTTCTGCCCATATACAAGAAAAAAATTTATAGGACATAGCTCAACAAAAAATAATGTTCAATTTCTTGGTCTCAAATTCTTTACACGACAATTTGCCATTTTACATTTAGAATAAAAAATATTAGTAAAATTCATTTATCTCCACTCATCAAGTTATTTACAATTATAAAGTATTATAATCTAATTTTGGAAAGATATGTGTTGGTCACAAATTGCTAACATAATAATTATATACCACAAAGCTTTTAAAGCCTCCTTTCCTTTCCATACCACACATTTCACCAGACGCATGGGCTGTGATCCTAAACATATTAATTTACGTTATGCCAGATGCCATCTTTGCATTTTTACTCAATACATATTTTCATTTTTAACATACTTTCTAGTTTTATATTATATTATCCAGTATTTCTGTGTGAGAGTATTTTGTACTAACTTTTCATTTCTCATCTATGTCTTTAGGGACTGTTTGCATATTTTCCATATAGATACTTCCTATTATGTGATGTTAATCAAATGCTGTTATCCTGTTCCATCATTCAGTTATGTCTTTAACTGGTTTTCTCTTTGTATGTAAAACCTGTTAGAACATTTCAATAAAATTGTTTAAAAACTATATGAAAGTAAATCTAATTTGCATGACCTCTAGTATATTTCCTCAGTAACAATTTGAAATGCAAGACTTATTACCCTGAATCTCAGAATACTAAAGCTGATTGATCAAAAATGTGAACTTACATATATTAAGTCCAATACTACTATTTCTCAGGATAGTTCCATTTCTCCAAAGTATGGTGAGCTTGAAGCTGCTATATATATATAGGTCATTTTGACCTTAACCATTTGCTTACTGTGAGAATCAAACCCTGCATCTTGTGTCTGTAAGTTAAATACCTTAACCATTATGCTAACCACCCACCCTAAATTTAACCTTAAGTTTGTGGACTTGATCTTTATCTTAGCAACCACAAAGGAAATTAATTAGTCCCAGGCTAACTGTCCTTGTGGTCCATTCCAAGCCCAGCAAATTACCCCATGTGAGAATGGAACCCTGCACTTTATGCTTATAAGTTGAACACCTTAACCAATGCCCGACTTTCCATACCTTGCATCAACTTTAAAGGAAGGAAAATGATGTCTGACATTTGCTGTCCTTCTAATTTTTGGTCTTAGTTTTGCATTTTGAGGCTTGCCTTTATGAGTCTTGACATTTTAATAGAAAGTCTACTTAACCATGCATCTGAAGTAGTTAACTTCATTTATCTGCAATCTGTGCATTTTCAGATCCCTATTGGATCCGAGCTGGCAACATTTTATCAAGCATCTGCTCCAAGCTCCTCCCCTTACCCATAATCCCTCACATCTCCTACCTTCCCCCAGATCTCATTTGCTGCTTCATGCGTATGCATCGTGGTCTCTATAGCTCCAAGTTGGGTGTAGTAAGTGGAATTTTTGGTACATATATTTAGTGTGTGAAAGTAGTGTTTGTGAGCAACCCTTCCTCCCCTTTGTTATTTCATCGGTTTGTTGTTTAAAAAAAAAAAGAGAGGAAGGCAAAACTGGTACCTAAGGGCCTGCTACAAGTTTCCACCTTAGACACGACGGCCTCGACATCGGCCCCAGTAGCTGACCAATCCCCCCCTCAGGCTGGGACTCAACCTCCCTCTAAGCCGGCTGAGACATGGACTAAGACAAAGGATAAGGACAAGAAGGAGAAAGAAAAAAGGGTGGAAAGGCACCACAAATCATCTCCAGAGTGGGAGCAATTTCCCAATCCATCCTCAAAAATTATTAGGACCACTTCTCCTCGGCTCCATTCCCCAAGGTTCTCTCCAGAGCCAAAAGAGCCCTTGGACCAGAGGCCTTCTTTGAGGCCATCTCACAGAGTCAGATCTGAGTCGGTCACCTCTTTGAGGTCGACTCGGAGTCTGTCAGAGCTTGATGTGGACAGGATGATGCGGAGATTCATTCGGACCCAAATCTAAATGGGAGTCTTGTCAGGCCCCTCTCCGGCTGGAGAGGGGACCTCTATGCCCTTCTTCCATCCTATCTCTCCTTCCCCGATCCAACCTGTGGTTTTGAGGTTTATCCTTGGAGCTAGGGTTCGGCACTGATGGTTCCTCCAACCTCAACGCCGGCTATTACCTTGAGTTCCTCTGATCAGACGTGTTCGGATCCAAGCAGCTCTCGGGGCTGAGAACAGAGACCCGGATCTGAGGAAAAGGAGATGTCTTTGGCTCCGACTTTGTTTGAGCCAAGCTGTTCCTTCAGAACCCTGGCTACCTTGGTCTCGGCTCCGATCCTCATGACGGAGCCAGGGAGAACTTCTTCCTTGTTGGTTGCCAAGGAGGTGCGTTATCCTTCAGCCTTCAACGTGGTGGAGAGGGTTCTCTCCCAGGGATTGATACCCCAGCCCATTGCCTTGGACTCTTCCCAGGCTGCCATGGATTTGGTCACGACTCCCATCAGGTTGTCCCAGGGACAGCCCAAGCTGGAGGACCTCGAGGTGGTTCCCGTCGTGGAACCCCCCATGACTTACAAGCCCTCTTCAGAGAGTCCCACTGAGGAGGCTCCCCCTAAGAATTCATGTAAGAGGAGGCACATGGACTCCCCTGAGTCCTTCACAGGAGATACTGACTTGGATGAAGGTGAGGGTTCCCCCAGGTCACCTCCCTGGAATGTCTCCTTTGGAGACATCATGGAAATCCTCCACCAAAGGGGAGGTTGGTCAGCCCCCAAACCCTCTATGGATGAGTCAGTATTCCTGGAGGCCTTTGGCATGGGCCCACCTATATCCTGGGTGTCCCCTCCTGCAGATCCATTAGTGGATCTTATTACCACGTGGACATGGAAAGAGCCTGACACCATAGAGCCAATACTCAAACACCCAGACAGGATCCTTTCTCCTCCCACAGATAGATAGTCTTGGTACAAGGAATCCCCTGTGGATGCTATGGAGTTAGCAGCTGCCACCAAAAGAGAACTGGCTCAGGAAAGTTCTTCAGTCCACCCTCCAGACAAAGAGTCTAGGGCGGTTGATCACTTTGGGAAGCGAGTCTTTTCTTCAGCGATGTTTTCCATACGAGTTCTGAATTATTTGGCACAAATCATTCAACTCCAGCGAGACCTAGTCACGGAATTCGCTGTGTCGCCCCCAGAGTCTTTGTCGCCAGAGGACAAGCAACTGTTCTCAGCGAAAATGTTGACTCTGAAATCTGTTTTGAACATGTTCATGTGTCTTCTTTCCCATGTCATGGAAGGAGCTGCTAGGGCAGCTGGGACCGGCATAGCTATGAGGCAGCATGCTTCACTCAGAGTCTGTCAATTCGTGGACCCCTTCAAGGCGTCATTTACAAATGCTCCCTTTGATGGTTCCTCCCTGTTTGGGAAGACAGTTCATGACACCATGGTCCAGAGTGAGAAGGACTGGAAGACTCTGTCTGCCATTGAAGTCTGCTTCTCTAGCCCTCAAAGATCCTTTTCTAGGAATCAGAGAGGGCAGAAGAAGATGTGGTTCTGAAAATCTCAGTTTTCCCAGGACACTCAGGACAACTCATCCTCTAGAGGCAGTGGGGGACAAGACAGATGCTGCCCCAGAGGCAGAAGGGGCCCAAGGAACTTTGGGTCTAGGGAGTCTTTCTCAGACATACCTGCGCAGCAATCCTGAGGGGTTGCCCGACTGTCCTACTCTGAAGACAGACGGGGGAAGATTTTCATTGCACCTAACAGCTTGGGAGTCCATTACCATGGACCTTTGGGTGCTCCAAATAATATCAAGAGGATACTACATCCTGTTTGTTGTCCCACCCATCCAATCAAAATGCCTCCTGGATGTTCCACCCAATCAAAGGGAGACCACAGTGCACAAAATTTCAAAGCTGCTTTACAATCGGGCCATCGAACAGGTCCCCCCAGATCAGTCTGGATCAGGCGTTTACTCCAGGTTCTTTTAATGCCAAAAAAAATGGGGGACCTCAGACCTATATTGGACCTATAAATCCTGAACCTGTCTGTAGCCAAGCAGAAATTCCGTATGGTCACCTTGCAGTCCATTCTACCTTACCTATGAGAATGCGACTGGATGTGCTTGATAGACCTCCAGGATGCTTACTACCACATCAAAATTTGCAGAAGCTCCAAGGGATTCCTTCACTACTGGCTGGGAGCCAATAATTTCCAGTTCAGAGCCCTACCCTTTGGGCTCACCACAGCCCCCAGGGTGTTTACCAAGGTTATGGCAGTCATAGCGGCTCACCTGAGACTTTAGGGAATTCAGGTGTTTCCTTACCTAGATGATTGGCTCCTCGCTGCTGCCACCAAGTGTCTACTTTACATGGCCAGAGACTCCTTCCTGTATCTTGCAGTCAATCTAGGGATTACCATAAACATCTCCAAGTCCTGCTTGAACCCAACACAGACCTTGGAATTCATAGGGGCACGGTTGGACACTCTAATTTTGCAAGTTTTTATCACTCGGGACAGGGTCCAGAACCTATGGGCCCATGTATCAGTGATCCTCGGCCCCAGGATGCCGACGGCGAGTGACGTTCTCTGAGCCCTAGGCTCCATGGCCACAGTAATTTCAATTTTTCCATGTGTGCACCTTCACATGAGGGTGCTTCAGTGGACTCTGGCAGTTCAGTGGTCTTGGTTAGACCACCTCATGGACAACCCTATATGAATAGGCAGAGCCTGCAAGATTTCTCTTCTTTGGTGGTTCTAATTGCTGGAAATCTTGGTAGGTCATCCCTTCTTAACCCTAGCCCAAGACTCAGTGGCCATGGATGCCTCTCAGCTCGGGTGGGGGGGGCGCTTTTTGGGAAGGACGGTCCAATGCACGTGGTCCCAGACCGAGACCAGATTGCATATCAATGTTCTCGAGATGAGGGCAGTGCTTTTAGCATTGCAAGCCTTTCATGCTGGGGATGATTGCAGTTCAGTCAGACAAAATGTCTGTTGTCTGGTACATCAACAAACAAGGAGGGACCAGATCTTATCCTCTCTGCCGCGAGGCCATGAGAGTGTGTGAGTGGGCGATCTCCACCAGTCGGTTTCTGATTGCAACGCACATCCTGGGATGCTCCAACATTTTAGCAGACAGACTGAGTCAGGCTATTCTAATGCCATATGAGTGGTCTCTGAAACAGTCATTAGCGGAGGAGATCTTCCTCGCGTGGGGTCACCCTTACTGCAATCTCTTCACATCTCCTTTCAATGCGAAGTGCAGTGAGTTCTTTGCTCTGATCCTCTCACCAGGGGACTACTCCAGAGAAGCTCAAGTCCATGCTTGGCCTCCTGGGTTACTGTATGCCTATCTCCCACTACCTCTCATTCTGAAGTTTCTTTAGAAAGCTTACCGACTGGGGTGCAAAGTGATCCTCATTGCCCCATTCTGGCCTCGTCAAATGTTGTTCCCCTTACTCTGGTCTCATGCTCTAACTCCTCCACGGATTCTGGATCCCTGCCTGGATCTCATCTCTCATCCCTTGGGCATCATTCCACCAGATCTGGACAGCCTCAAGCTGACTGCTTGGTTGCTCCAGTTCCCTTGATCGCTAGGACTCCAGGTCTATCATCTTCAGTAAAGAATATTTTGGTGGCATCCCATAAAGCTTCCACTAGGAAGGTTTATCGCAGCAAATGGAAACGCTTCTCCATTTGGGCTTTTCAGAGGAACCTAGATCCATTTACAGCCCCGGTTCCTGCAGTGTTGGAGTTTTTGTCCTATATTTTCCAACAAGGGGCTAGTTCCTCTACAGTGAAAGTACAACTGGAAGCCATATCTAATTTTCATTTCAGTGAAAATCTGAATACTCTGGCCTCTTTGAGATTGTGCAAGGGCTTTCTAAAAAGTACTTTTCTTTTGCATCCCCCGGTTAAGAATTCCATCCCTCCTTGGGACCTTACCCTATTTCTACAGGCATTGGTGGCACCCCCCTTCGAACCAGCAGCATCAGTAGATTTGAAATTCCTGTCCTGGAAGACAGCCTTTCTAGTGGCCATTAACTTGGCTAGAAGGGTTTCTGAGATCCAAGCTTTGTTTGCCATGCCCCCTTACTTGATTTTTCATAAAGACAGGGTTTCACTTTGTACAAACCCTTCTTTCTTACCAAAAGTTGCTTCTAAATCTAATATTAACTAGATGATTAATCTGCCTGTGTTCTTTCCAAATTTCCAGAACAAGGGTGAATATAAGTTGCATTTGCTAGATGTTCATAGACAACTTCATTTATATTTACACAGGACTAAACAATTCTGTAAGTCTGACCAATTATTTGTGTCCTTTTCCAGACCCTTTTTGGGCAAGGCCATTTACAAGGTCTCCTTAGTTAGATGGATTACACAATGTATATTGCAAGTTTATAGGGCTAAAGGCCTATCCTCACCTGGTCCTATTAAAGCTCATTCTACCAGATCTATGGCAACTTCTGCTGCCTTTTGGTCTAGGGTTTCTCTGGATGATATCTGTGCAGCAGCAACCTGGACAAGGTCACATACATTCATTTCTCTTTATAAGTTGGATTTGATCTCTAGAGGTAGAGTATCCTTTGGCTGTGTTGTGCTCAGGAATATCCTTCCATGAGGGCCTCCCATGAGTTTTGGTAGTTGGGGACTCTGTTCCACAGGTTGCAGATAAATGAAGTTAACTACTTCAGATAAAGAAGTTATACTTCATTTTCTGCAACCGTCCCTCCCTCCTTCCCCTGAACCTGTTCTAGGTTAGTGTTATTGAGTAATAGTTTGTTTAGTGGCAAACTCGATCTGAGGGAAGGTAGGAAATGTGAGGAATTATGGGTAAGGGGAGGAGCTTGGAGCTTGGAGCAGATGCTTGATAAAATGTTGCCGGTTCGGCTCCGAAATGGATCCAAATACCCACAGGTTGCAGAAAACGAAGTATAACTATTCAGATGGAATGTTATGGTGAGTACATAACTTCTTTATTTTTATCAACAACTGCTACTATTTATAACAGTCTTTCCTTTAACTAGCTTTGTAATGATTGCTGGTCAGTTTCTTGTCACATTTAGTGATATTCTATAGCTGCTAAAATGTTCTTATATAATTGTACTTAAATCTGTTCTACAGAAAGTGAAAATATTGAATGCACATTTTAAAATATCATAATACTGAAATGAAAATAAAATCATTATTGCATTTAATCAATACCACCATAAAACACAATATTTGAGCATCACTTTCAAAGCATGTGAATAATTAACACATGCCTTATTTCCAGCTGTCTTACCAACTCCTTCTCCTCCCAATAAATTACCTTTAACATGCTTTTATCCAGTAAAGCCAATGTCGAACTGATATACCACACCAAACTGCTATGGGTGAATATAAATGACCACCTGAAATTTGATCTTCACATTCATCAAGTTATCAAGAAGACAGACTAAAAGTTAGGCTGCCTCTATAGGGTAAATCGTTACCTCACTGACTATGCTAGACAAAACATTGCTACTTCTTTTCTACTCCACGATCCTCTCCTACCCTAATCACTCTCAACTCCTCTCTATCAGCCAAACTAGAAAAATACCAAAAGAAATTAATTCAGGTATACACTACTGAAGTACATTCCAAGAAAACCAGAGAAATATTTGTAGTTTAATATAGAGAAAACAAGGAATGTTCCACCACAGTAAAATAATAAGTAAAACTTTAATGCATAAAATCCACTTATTCGCTCAGAACCAGGACAAGCACTTTTGGCAATATGCCTTCTTCGGATCCTGAATTGTTAGCCCTGAGTGTCCTGTTTTTAAAATTCCAAACATCCAATCACAATCCAAAAACATCCCACTGCCTTGGTTAAAATGGTACTAATATAGCTATACAAATTTGTGGCATCACTTTTTGCTGCACACAACTTAATGTACTATTATCACAACTAGGCCCTCCTCTATTACTTCATCTCCTCTATGTTCCTTGTGATCCCTTCCGTCCTTCCTTCCCTTGGATTGCTCTAACTCTGTATCTTATCTCCCTCTCTCCTAGATTTGAAAAGGCCTTTATAGTAACAAATATTCTTACTTAAAACCTGACAATCTATGCATATGGACGATATTGCACTGCATATACCTTCAGATATTTAAAAGAATATTCATACTCAACCCATGTAACTGCTATTTTTAATTGAAACTGTTTGTAAATGATGTAACTGATAGCAGGGCTGACTGAATAATGGAACTGTTGTTCATAAATGAAATTGACTCTGAAGGATGATGCCCATGATGTCTACATAATGAAGCTTCCCCCCAGGCCACTGCTTAAAAAGAGTACTGCTCAGTTAGGCCTTCCAGGTAAACAAATACCAATAAATAGATAATAAAAAGATTTATTCACAAACATCATTCACAACAAAAGTTACATGATTAGCCTGGTAATTAACTGGCAATTAAACAACTAATTAAAACAAAGTACTTTTTCTGTGGAATTTTTCTACAGGAGTATACAGTTTAACAAAGTATCATAGAATTGTGACTCAGATGAGTAGACATATTTAATTAGACATATTTTGTCACATTCTGTTATACTTTGCAGCAGTGCTACTTCCATGACAGCAGAATGTTGGGGCAATTACAGTCTTGGAATTCATGGTAGAAGGGAACAGGAGTGTAGGCCTTAGCATGGTGATGCAGGAGGGCTTGATCTTCAAAAATGCTTTCATATTTACATTGTTTAAGCTAGAATTGTATGGACCCAACTATACAGTAGTAGTATTGCATGCCATTATGTTGGTACCTTGGATTAATACCAATGAATCATTCCTCGGAGTCCATAAGGATACACTCAGTTGCATTCTAAAATGCATATTGCTTTTTTCCTGTTTAGTATTTTTAAATCCTGTGTATGCTATGATTTCTGCAATAACCTCATTTATAAAGCATTTTTATATGGTATCATCTCCTTTATAGATAAATACAAAATGTAAAAATGCACTGATTCCATTTATTCACTCACATGAACAATCCAACACATGGGGCAAATAGTCCAGTTATCACACTAATTTAAAATAATTACATTCATAAAATATGCCTGTCACAGTATCTATACTGCAGTTGTACTGCACTCCTGTGTTTACTGCCTGACTATTAATTTTCCAAGTATTGCATTAAATGACAAATTAACAAATTCAGCAGCATTGACAGCAAAATTCACTTTTGTTGCATGTTTTCTACAGAAAAAAGCAGTTTGTCAATGTCATTTTTGAGTTCTAGGTAATATTCCTTTACTTTCCATATCTGGCTCTTCATTATATATTTTAAATTGTACTCACTCATTCAAAATGGTTATCAGAAGCATAAAACTGCCGAATTCTGTTTCCACTGACATTTTATCTGGCCAGATTTATCTCACTCTCGTGCCAGTTAAGCTTCCATCTAACAGAAGAGCAAAAGAGTTTCCATGGCATCATAGAATTCTAGGTAGGCCAGATGATTATTTTCTGTCATTACATTTTGTTCTCTCCAGTCATTACAGATGTCACTCTGGCTTGTACTTTCAAAATTGTCAGCAACATCTTTGATCCTCCCTTTGTAACTAAATGTACATAAACCTGTAACTGTGTTTTCTGTAGAAATATAATTACTCCTACTCTTTATTCTGTCTTCACACATGTGGTAGCAGGCCTCATTTGTTACTTCATTATGTCTGCTCACTTCTGGGCCAGTAGCCTGCACTAGGGATACATATCCGTATGAATAAGGTTTCCATCACTATGAGCACTGTTCCAGTTCTGACATCCTCTAGCCTCTACCATGCAGTCATACCCATCACTGTCACCACCGCACTAAGGTTATCTGCATAGTGAAATCATTTTTTCAGAGTGTAGGTCTGTGAATAATTACCACTTACAACGCCTTCAAATAAAACTATGTAATAAGATGAAAAACAAAAAGAAAACTCCGTGGAACACTTACAGAAGCTTTTATATTAATACCTTCATTTCAATTATCTAAAGAGCATCTTTAGAATTATAATACACAGAAATAAAATTGCATAAATACCCATCTATGAAAATCAAGTGACTGGGGGCAATCATGTGATTATTAAATGTTGCAGTATCTCTCATAATTAACCACCTTGAAAACAGGGAAATCTGCCTTGTGCATTCTCTAAATAATGAAAAACAGTAGTTTTTGCCTTATCCTACTGAAAAAGTGCGTCTCACGGTGACATGCTCACATAAACACACCAACAGCCACTTCAACAAAAGTCTAATTGGTTTAGTACATTGAACAGTTGTTTGTAATCAAATATGTGTGTTTATTGGCTATCATTTTGTAGTTTGCATAATTTCCTATAAAAACAATATATAATGATGATTATGCTTTGTACATACAGAAATCCTGGATTTGGATTGTCCACCTGAAACACTTTTGCCTTCTGAGTGAGACTGGTTTGATCCTGTAAGAAACAATGTGATAAGCCATTGCTCTAGTCTTACTAAGTCAAGTTTTATCCTTTTTGAAGTTTCTTGTTCAACAACCCAGTTAAATATCATGTTATCTTCTGTTTCCAAGCAGAATTTCCAGGTAAATGAGTTAATGTTTTCAATCTTACATAACTTCTACTGGACCTTAGGACTATTTCAAGCATAGTGCAATTGTTTTCAAGGTGCTGTTTTGCTGTAATTTTGCCAGATTCAAAATTAATTGTGTGGTCATCTTTGAACAAAATGTAGGACCTGCTAGGTACTTGTGGTTGCAGGAATATACACAGGCATTTGATGTCATTCACCTTTTTCATGAGCAGTTCCAGGTAAAAATATAATGTGCAGAAGCATCACTGGTGCTTTTCTTGAAATTTAATTTTATTATTGAGATAGACTATACTGATATCTTACAAACTGGCTCCTGCATTAAAATTGGATCTGAACAGCAGAAAAACAGAGAAATAAATAATTTTATATCAGCAAGTTGTACATGCTGAGCAGCAATTATCATCATGGCATATTCAGGCTTAACAAAGACAGATGCGTGGCCAACCTGCCCACGAAAGTATGTCTCATGAAAGTTTTTGTGGCTCCTGATTTCCTAGGTGATACACCACAACCCACTAATACAAGACGCAGTCTGTCTTTTTGTCAAAAGATATTGTTTCTAAACACTTTTGTGGTAAAATTAGGTAGACATCTAAGTCTTGGATTTAATTAGTAAGTCAAGACGCTGTAGGACCTACACGGGCAGGAATATAGGGCAGAGATGGTTAAGAAGATGAACTCATTTTCCCTAAGGAGCACCTGTTGGATGACATCCTGAATCACATTTGTCTAACAGGAAGAGGGCAGTTTATAAGAAAACAAGTGCAGGCGAAGCGTGCATCCTCACTAGATGAACATTGCAGGTGTGCAAAACAGCACACCTCTGTTGGACACATGTCGAGTCATTTCCCCATGCTGCTGTCCTACAGACGACTGTGCCAAGAATATAATAAAAGAATAAATATAAATAACAATAATAAACAAGCATAAATCCCAGCTTTTACTTATCATTGTGGACGTCATACAATACTCAAGAGTCAGAGGTAAATGAATGGATCTACTTGCTGATGATCTTAATGGTTTGTGATAGAAGGAAACAAAAGCAGATACAACATAAAATATTCTTTATTAAATTCTCTCAAAAACTAATAACGTGTATTTTGTTAAACTTTAAAAAAGTAATTGATGTGTAGCCTCTTCATCTATCCACTTTGCAGTACAGAAATTCAGAAAAATTTGTTTTGTACCAGTTATAAAACTCCAGATTATTTTATTTTGTAGCAGTTTTAGAAATTCCAGAATTTCATTTTAGGATTACCAGCCAGTCATTGCAGAAGCAATGAGTTAAAGCTACATATTGTTTGGATTAATCAACTCTCTAATCTGATAGATGTTTTTATTCTAGATACGAACTGGGCATTTTATCTTTCCATGTTTTTAAACTTGCCAACATCCTACAGAGCTACATTTTATTTGTTAATGGCCAGATAAAGAAACATGGTCTCTCATATCACATGAAAGCTATTTAATTAAATAATAAGTTAGGATAAAGTTGTTTACATATTTAATCAGCTATGATGTATGTGCATCCTAGATGCTAACACATATGAGGGGATCAAGAGTGTCTCAGTGGTTAACATTGCTGCATTACAATGATTGGTTTTCCACTTTGCTTCTTACCTAGGGTATATGTTTTTGTGGTGTCTGCATGTTCCCCATATCTGCAAGTACTTTTACTGGGTTATCTAGTATTCAGCCCTGTCCCAATAAAGTGCCATGGGTGACTTGTCAGTCCTTAAAATGTTCTGTAGATATGAAAGCTGTGGGAGAATGATTTTTTTTTGTTTTTCCATGTGATTGTGTGTGTTTGTGTGTGTGTGTGTGTGTGTGTGTGTGTGTGTGTGTGTGTGTGTGTGTGTGTGTGTGTGTGTATGTGTGTGAGACTAATTGATTGACTCCCACTCAGGGAAAACTTTCTCTGCATCACACCCACTGAGTATTGATATTCCTGATTTCGTTTAACTCTGCAAAGGATTGAGTGGGCAATCAAAGAATGAATTAATGAATTTTTAACTTGTTTTCATGTCCTTTTCTGTGGACATGGGAGACTATAGTATTTCTTTCATTCTTTCCTTCTTTATTTTTTATATATATATATATATATATATATATTTTTTGGACCAGGAAAGTCTGATTGGGCAGGAAAGCTCATTTTCATTGAAGGTCCAGGGGGAAAACTCTCACAGAATCAATATCTTTCCATAAATGTATAGCATAAAATGCAGAAACTTTTCGCATACATTACCATTTATAAAAATGCAGGTTAGAAACAGAATTGTTTAATATGTTGGTATAACTATTATGCATTTGTGTGATAGTATGGCTAACATCAAATATGAAAATATAGCAAAGATTTTAAAACTGTTTCATAAAATATCAGTGCAGATTATGAGGCTCAATTGCAATAGCACAATACAGATGCTGTAACCGATAGATGTGACTACTGTTTATACACACATGGTTAGAGTGGTAAAGCAATTTAGTTAAATTCTTTATGGATAAAAATAAGAGGGAGTAAACTGTAGTATAATAGAAGTGTTATCCCCATGGAGGATAATTAATCAAAGTGCAAAAATGGATAGGGGTGTATGAAGGAAAGAGAAAGAAAGAGTTGGAAGGTTAAGGAGGGTATATATAGTAAATGAAAGAATGGAAGAGAGAAGATTAGTATAAATATTCACTGCATAAAGGGTCTTTCAAGGATGCTCTCAGAGGCAATTTTGATAATTATCTATGTTAGGTTATCTGTATGTGGAACATGTACAAAGCCAGTTATTGTTTTGATACTGTTTAAGCTGGGTTTTGAAACAAGAGGGATAGAATTCCATAATTGTGAACATAATTGGAGTACAATGAGTTTCCTGCCTTGTTGATGGACTTAGTGGTAATCAGGAAGGATTTGTTGTTAGAATGAAGATCTCTAGGACAGGAGTAGTGCTAGAGTGCAGGGCATTTTTCTGGCATACAGATGCATGTGTGCCACAGCTAAATGGGAATAGCATATGCAATTGACTAATTCCAGCCAGTTTAGCTCTCTTAAGATGGTGCAATAATGGATTTTTGTATGGGGGTGTTGCAGCAAATTTAGTTACTTTTTTATAGCATGTTTCTAATTTCATTATTTCAGTTTTGTTAAGATTAGTAAGAATAGGAGATGCATACAGAAGAGATGGGAGTAGGTATGCTCTGGCAGTGGACTTTCTGGCATTATGTCTGAGATATTGCAGAACAAGTTTCATTTGTGCTTTTTTGACGGCTTGAAGGAGGTGCTCATCAAATTTTACTTGGTCATTGATTAGGACTCCCATTAACTTAATTTGAGAAATCTCTTCAGTTTTATTATTGGCTGAATATATGTGAAAGATATGTAATAGGCCATAGTATTTCTTGGGGTAAAGAGCAATAACATAATTTCATTTACTTTAGAAGTACCCCATCAAGATTCTATAACACAGATAGAGAGTTGTGGGATCTGATGAGGTTTTAGGAGAGTTAGGATAGAAAAGAGAACTGTATATTGTACAGTAGTGGCAAGTCTACTTGCAGTGGGAAGACTGTTAGTTTAAATATTGAATAGGACTGTATCCCATATTGATCCTTTTGGAATTGGTATTAGCAGAAATGATAAAAATTCTTGTCATCCATTGCCAGCTTGTTGACTGTTGGATAGATACCTGTAACACCAGAACAAAGAAGCTTGACTCAGTCCAAGTGATGATAGCCGAAGAAGGAGTTTTTGGTGAGACATTGTACTGAATGCTTCAGAGAGATCAATGCAATGGATTGAGACTAGTTTACTTTTGTTTCTATTTTGATTTATCATATTGGTGAAGCTAGGGAGGTTTTATAATGGTTGGGATGGAAGCTGTGCTGTGTTTTTGTTAGTGAGGTGCTTGATAAGCTAGGTGTAGGCACATCTTTCCAAGATTTTTGATAGTGTTAAGACTGCAATGAGTTTATAAGAAATCAGTGGAGGTGCTGCCTTTTGTGTAATGGATTAATGTCTGTCATTTTCAGGATGACTGGAACATAGTTTTCTGTTACTGAATTGCTTATTAATATAAAGTGCCACAGCCTCAGTTGCTAGTTTTAGGTATTCAGCTAGACGGTTATCAGCAGCTAAGATTGTTGGTTTTACAATATGTAACATTTTTCTAATAGTGGAGGTTTGTACAGGTTGAAGATCTCTGTGTTGTTTAATGGAGTAGTTGTGTAGAGGGTGGGGGTGCTTTCACTGACTAGAAAAAGAATAGTGTTTGTAATGTATAAGTTAAACTAAACAACTGAAATTAGTATATCTCAAGATGGAGAGAAAACAACTTTGCTTGCACTTCTCTATACAGAATTTTCAACAAGTTATTTTGTCTTGTTGAAGAATTGTGAGCAACCATGACATAATGTTAAAAATAATGACTGGCATACCACTAAATAAGCTCTCTTACTGTGGTTGGGTGGTGTTCCTGACATTATGAGATGCAAGTCTATGCTTGTACTCTCCCCTTTTATCCACTGATGTGGCCTTTGCACCTTATTTATTGATCCCCTTTAGTTTACCCTATTGGCAATAGAGACTAAAATAGGCAACACTTTCTTGAAAGTATAAGGCTCTGCTTAATGTTATGTGTTTTTAAAGACAGGATATAGGAAAACGACGGTTACCTGTCAGCAATGTATGATGAAATGATGGGTAAAGAAGCCACAGAAATAGTGACAAATTTGTCTGCCTGCTTCCTCTTGGAAACTAAAACTGGATGGAAAATATGTGCCTGTCCCAAACAGTGCCAGCAATGCGATGTTCACTGTTTTATTTGACCTTGGCTTAACACTATTACATACCATGTCTTTAACACCTTGAGCAAATAAAGATACTTCATTTTACTAAAAGACAGCATGCTCATATTGTTTCCTTACAGACTCAAATATAACACCTTTGAAGAATATGACTTACAAACTCATAAACTTGAATTTGTGTCATTTGCTCAGAATTGTTGAAGTAATACTCCAGGTTAGATCCTGTCACTAGGATTTCATTTTATAAATACATATTTGTGCTTAATTTCACCCTTGGGTGGCATACCAACAGGACCGAGTAAACATACATTACATGTGCATGGACCTGAGACTAGTTATCAGCCATGTTGCATAGACCTGAGACTAGTTATCAGCTGTATTGCATGGACTTGAGACTAGTTATCAGCTTTTTGCATGGACCTGAGACTAGTTATCAGCCTTATTTCATGGACCTGAGACTAGTTATCAGCTGTATTGCATGGACTTGAGACTAGTTATCAGCCTTATTTCATGGACCCGAGACTAGTTATCAGCTGTATTGCATGGACTTGCGACTAGTTATCAGTCTTATTTCATGGACCTGAGACTAGTTATCAGCTGTATTGCATGGACATGAGACTAGTTATCAGTCTGGACCTGAGACTAGTTATCAGCTGTATTGCATGGACTTGAGACTAGTTATCAGTCTTATTTCATGGACCTGAGACTAGTTATCAGCTGTATTGCATGGACTTGAGACTAGTTATCAGCCTTATTTCATGGACCTGAGACAAGTTATCAGCTGTATTGCATGGACTTGAGACTAGTTATCAGCCTTATTTCATGGACCTGAGACTAGTTATCAGCTGTATTGCATGGACTTGAGACTAGTTATCAGTCTTATTTCATGGACCTGAGATTAGTTATCAGCTGTATTTGCATGGACTTGAGACTAGTTATCAGCCTTATTTCATGGACCTGAGACTAGTTATCAGCTGTATTGCATGGACTTGAGACTAGTTATCAGCCTTATTTCATGGACCTGAGACTAGTTATCAGCTGTATTGCATGGACTTGAGACTAGTTATCAGCCTTATTTCATGGACCTGAGACTAGTTATCAGCTTTATTGCATGGACTTGAGACTAGTTATCAGCCTTATTTCATGGACCTGAGACTAGTTATCAGCTGTGTTGCATGGACATGAGACTACTTATTAACTTATGTATCCCACTTTTCTTCCTATTGTTTTTTTTTTTACAAATGTAAAGGATATGTTAATATCTGTTTTACAAATCAAAAAAATAGGATAATCAGTAATTAAAACAAAAATCTGCTGTTATATAGAGTTTATTTATGAGGGAAGGACAGAGAGAAAGAAAGAGAGAAACAGAGGGACAGAGGCAGAGAGAAAAGTAAACACACGTACAAACACAAATACATTGGACTGCAATGAAGTTGATGCTAGCAATAAACGAGAGGGGATAGCAGATATGTCGCTGAAAGTGATTTGCTGCACTGTTCAGTATAACTGACGATGTAGATGTGTTGTCACACACAACCATGCATGTTTCAAACATCAGTGATAATTACAACTTTACATTGTCAGAGAGTGAGGAATGTGTAATCAGTTGAGTCTAGGCAACCAGTCTATAGGGGAATACCTGATGTAGCAGGTATTTGTTGAAGTCAATTAACAGCCACTTTACAGAATGGTAGACCAATGTATGACCTGATTAAATCTGAATGTGCTGTAAGCATGCATTCCCCAGCCACTCCAATACATTTATAGCCTGAAGCTGTTACAGAAAAAGTCAATACAGTGCACTTATTCTTAGATTCTATCTTAAGTCTGACTGATAAGTTTGCAAAACAAATAAATGAATGGAATATAGCCAGATATATTTTTGGTGCTGGACTTCAGAGCTATCTCACTCATTCTGTCTAGAATGCTGTAAGAAAACATTCTGAAATTATATGTGCAGGTTCAGGAAGGAACCAGTAATGTAAGGAGGAAAACAGAAAATGAGATCCTTTGGGACCACTGAGATCCCCTATAGACTACGACAAAAGGCAGAAGGTGACGTAATGCTTTCAAAGGTCTTGACAATGCCAAGAGCTAACCTGCAAAGGCATTAAAATGCACATTAAAATATGAGTGTGCAGCACTGGTGCTAATTTAATGGAATTAACTGCATTAAGAGATAGACAGAAATAACCCACAAAAAATCTTTTGAGTAGGCCTGGCCTACATTTTAACAGGAATAGCAGAAATGTCTGGGGGAGCACATATAATATTACAGTACTTTAAGGTAGCCCTTAAAGAGAGCGACATATATTATTAGAAAACTGATTTTTTAAAAGGAAACAGTGCTTCAGCAGTAAAACCAGTGTCCATTGGTTGTATCACAGTGATAAATGACCGTTGAAGAGAATATACTTCTTGAAGAATAACTGAATCACCCCTGTTAGAGTATGTCAAAAGCATTAAAATATGAAAATTACAAGAAATGTAGAATGGATGTCAACACCTTACCTAAAAAAAATACTCAAATGATTGAAAATAAAAATGACATTTTGAAAAGTTGTTGATTACAGCACTGTTTGCCAAGAAACAATATAATTCATGAACTGATATAGATAAAACAAACAAAACATATATTTCCATTGTACATTTTTGGAGAACTTGCTGAAAAGAAAAACAGCATCTAGGAAAACAGAAAGAACTGTATATCCTGAATTTTGTTCAGAAAATAATTGTGAAATTAATAGTTATTTGCTATTTTTAATCGGAATAATATGTACAAGGGAATGTGTTTTAGTGGGATCTAGTCATTTCTGGCATGCTTAAGCCCACAGGGACCAGGTGCTTTTACTGGTATGAGTAAATCCTTCATAGGTTCATAGGTAGGTACTAGGCTATTGGCCCAAAGGCCTAAGTAAGCCTAGCCAACAATGTTCCTGGCTTATCCACCCATGAAAGTTAATTTCCTGTGCCCCTGTCGAGCAGAGCCACAGCAGTGATCCCAGGGGTGTATTTCCTATTTCCCATCCACTCCTCAAGATTTTTCTTGAAGAGTGCTAATGAGGAACTTTGCTTGACATAGATGGGTAGCTTGTTCCAGAGTATAGGAAGTCTCTGGGATAGGACTCTATCCCTCTAGCATGTCCTGTTTATTGTGGTGACAAGGTTTAGGTCCCTAGAGCGTGTAACTCGGAGGGATTGGGATTTCTTTAGGTGTAGCATGTCCAACAGCTCTGGGTTTGACATAGCTTTATATGTTAGGCAGAGATCACCTCAGAGTAGGTGATATGCTATGGAGTAAAGCTGGAGATTTTTGACACAGTCAGTGTAGGGCATCTGTTTGAGGCCACTAAGCCTCTTTGTGAGGTACTTCTGTGGCCTTTCCAGCTGCTGCAGATGTCTTGTGAGGTACATTCCAAAAGGGGAATTGTACTCTATAATGGGTCTAATGAGTGCCAAGTAGAGGGGAACAATGACCTCTTTTTTCCTGGATGAGAACTCTTTTGTGATGAGGTGTGCCACATAGAAGAATTTCCTGATTACTGTGGCGATGTGATTATCAAAGGAGAGACTACTGTCCACCTGGGTCCCAAGGTCTCTTATCACACATTCGGTGTTAAGTAGATTGCTGCCTATGTGGTAGCTCATGGGTACAGAGTTTTTACCAAAGGGGATGACACTGCACGTTTTGGCATTGAGCTTGAGGCCATGCCTCTGACACCAGGCATCTGTCTCAGTGATGCCCTTCTGTAGGATGTCCACATCATTTGGGGACTTGACTATGGCTCCTAGTTTGCAGTCATCTTCATTACCCAGAGGCTTTCTGTGTTAGCCTGTACTTCAAAGAAGTAGATAACTAACAGGAGAGGTCTCAGGACTGGACCCTGTGGTTCTCCACTTGTCACTGCTTTGAAGTCATATTTGGAGTCTGCAACTTTTACAGTGTGGGTTCTGTCAGTGAGCCAGTTGGCAACCAATCTTGTGACATAGGGATTTATGCCTAGTTTAGTGAGTTTAGCTATAATTCCAGAATGGGAGATGGTGTCAAAAGCCTTGGCGAGGTCAAGATAGGCTGTGTGAATCACCTTATCCTCAACTACTTCTTTGGTGACTGCCTCAAATAAGTTGATCAGATTCAGAAGGCATGATCTGCCTTTCACAAACCTGAACTGGGTGGGGTCCAGAGTTTGGAGGCTACCAATGTCTTTCTTTATGAGTTCCATAATGATACATGCCATGGCCTTACAGAAAAGGCTCATCAAGCTAATAGGGTGATAGTTCCCAGGATCAGTGGTGACTCCCCCTTTGTGGAGTGGGATAACTGCTGTTGTGTGCCATTCAGTGGGCACAAAGCCTGATGTGAGACTATGTTTGAACATGGTGCTTTGGTGGGGAGCCATTTCATTCTGAATTTCATGTAAAATGCAGCCTGGGATGTTGTCCGGTCCCATGGATGCTGTGTTTTTGGTTTTAGAGAGTGCAGCTTTCACCTGCATAGATTTGATTACAGGGACTCTTCATTCTTCCTGTATAGATATAGGTCCTTTAGGGGGTGTGAGGAGGGTAAAGGTAGCACTGAACCTGTCTGCCAGGATGTTGGAAGTATCAGTTGGTTCTGTAATTCTTGTGCCGTTGTGCTGTAATTCAGAGCAGATCTGGGTGTTGCCATTGAGATTCTTGACATAGATATAGACTGCTTTATGGTTGTCCTTAGAATCAGTGGCAATTTTGCTTTTGTATCTAGCTTTGCAGAATCTTATAAGGAATCTCAGCTTCTTACTAAGGCTGACCAGGGAGCTCCTCCACTCATGGGATTTTACTCTCTTTTGCAACAGTTTTTTTCTTCTGCTGTAGAGTTTGTTTATGGCAGGGGACCACCAGATTGACTTCCTTTTTTTATAGGATAGTGTCTTGGTTCTCTTTGGGATAGCATGATCCATGCACATGTGTAAGTGCATTTATTTGTGTAGGATTCAGCAGTCGTAACTGTATTGTCCATCTGCATGGGTGTCATGAAGTTCACCACTTCTGTCTTAAGAAGCATGAAGTTGGCTTTGGAGAAATTTTTTACCATGGTTCCCTTAATGGTGGTTGGGAGTGGGATATTGATATCTAGGGTGATTAGCTTATGGCCGGATCTGACCAAAGAGGAGTTGACTTCAGGTGTGGAACACCGGTCACTCAGGTTGGTAATGACTAGTTCTAGGATATTGTTGCCCCTGGTGGAGGTATGGATAAGTTGATCCAGGGCATTAGAATTTATGAATTCCAGAAAGCGTTAAGCGGAGGGGTTGGCACATGAGTAGTTTTCCCAGTTAATGGTGGGGTAGTTGAAATCGTCCATTATTAGGGTGTTTGGTTGAACCCTAATATTTTCCAGTACATTAAGAAAATAGGAGTGGGAATCCTGGGGCATGGTGGGGGATCTGTAGCAAGCTACAATTTGAATTCCAGTTTTGCCCAGAGTTAGTTGCACTTGGACAACCTCGGATGCATTATGATGTGCAACTAGTCTGGAGGTGTCGATATCCTTAATGAATATAGACACACCTCCCTCTTTGGTGTTCTTGTCCAGGTTAGATGGCTGAAAAGTGTGGTATGAGTTATAGCTTGGTAATATAGGGTTGCTCTCAAGACCCTTGAACCAGGTCTCAGTCACTGGACAGATATCGATGTTCTCCATTTTAAGGAGTGCCTTGAGTGAGTGCATTTTGAGATTTAGACTTCTAGCATTGAGTAGCATTACCCCTCAGTTTATGCTTGCCAGTTCCTGTTACAGCAGTGAATTTGTCATTTGAACTTTGCCTAAAAAAGGCACTATAAGGGGTGGCAAGAGCCTTAGCCAGTATCCGGAATCGCAGGGACGACAGGTGCAGGACATCTCTGGAGAAGCATCATGGTCTGTCGACCATGTTGCCCCAGGCAGACAAATACTGGATCCCCATAGAATGACACCAGAAGTTTAGCCAATTGTTGAAGTCAATCATTTTGTCCTAGTACTGTTGATTAATCCTGGGCGATGGCAGGATGCTACTCAGGGCTAGGGTCATACCTGCCTGGGCTACAAGATCAGAGAGCTCTTCCATGTCTTTTTTCATGTAGTCCAGGTAGGTATGTCTCGGGTCGTTCACACCAACATGGACAATGACAGAGTCATATTTGTATTTGTGGCATGACCTGAGTGCGTGGGTTATGTGGCAGATCCTGGCACCTGACAGGCAGCTGACAGTAACCTTCTCCTTATTTAACCAGGTGAGTGGGACATCAGTGTGCCTGACTATAGAGTCACCTATGACTAGTATGTTGGGTATGTTGGTTTGCCTTATGGGCTGTGATTTGTTGGCACACTGAGTCTGTGGGCTATGTGTCATTTGGGTTGTGGTGGGGGGGTGGAGATTGCTTGCATTTCTGCTTTGGAGGTCTCTGTTGCTTGAGCAGATTATTATTGAGAGCCTCTGTGAATGTTTTTGTGTTTCTATGTGTGGATTTTGGTGGTGTAGGTTTAGTGGGACTATGTGATGTGTGTGGTGTGGTGCAAGTGTTTCCCTTCTCCTCTTGACTGTCAAGTTCAGTCTTGGTTGGAGAGAGCTTTACCTTCAGTTTGGCTAGATAAGTGCATCTCTCACAGGTTGTGGTGTTGGGTGGTAGGAGGAGAGGGTTGTCTGTGTACATGAGGCATTTGCTACATTGCCTCAAGATGCCAGATTCATCAGACAGACAGGAGAGAACACTGGGATCTGACCGTTGGACATGCCTGAATAAAAAAAACTACTTTCCTATAGACAAGTGAGGAAAGTGAGTATAAAAGATGTTTTTCTCTAAGCAAGTGAGGAAAGTAAGTTCAAAAATGTTTTTCCTCTAGGTAAAGAGGAAGGTTGGGTGCTGTAGCAATTTGTAGCTTATTTAGTGCTAACAAGTTCTGAACAAGTGCTGAGCACGAATAAGCAAATTTAAGTGCTAAAACTAAGAATCTGTACCTGGATCTTGTGGTAGATAGGCTACCTAGTGCTTACCACTCCCACTGATAAGCTAGAATGCTTCCCTCCAACACAGAAAGGCTGGGGGGGGCTCAGAAGATTACAAACAGTCCTAGATACAGCAAATCTGTATCTGGACTAGACTAGTTACGGGAAAGTTGGGAAACAAGTGCAAATACAGGATTTTAAACAAGAAAGTTGAAAGAGATGGAAAATCTGCCCAAACGGCCAATAAACTACAATTTCTGGGCCAGAAACCACTCTTATGGTAGATAGGATACCTAGTGCTTACCACTCCCACTGATAAGCTAGACGGCTTCCCACCAACACAGAAAGGCTTGGAGGGCTGAGAAGCTTACAAATAGTTCTGGATACAGCAAATCTGTATCTGGACTAGACCAGTTACAAGAAAGATGGGAAAGTAGTGCAAACACTGGCTTTTAAACCAGTAAGTTGAAAGAGATGGAAAAACTGCCAAATGGCCAGTAAACTACAATTTCTGGGCCAGAAACTACTCTTGTGGTAGATAGGTTACCTATTGTTTACCACTCCCACTGATAAGCTAGAAGACTTCCCTCCAACACAGAAAGGCTTGAGGGCCTCAGAAGCTTACAAACAGTCCTGGATACAGCAAATCTGTATCTGGACTGGACTAGTTACAGGAAAGGTGGGAACAAGCACAAACGCAGGCTTTTAAACCAGAAAGTTGAAAGAGATGTTAAAACTGGCAAACGGCCAATAAACTACAATTTCTGGGCCAGAAACCACTCTTGTGGTAGATAGGCTACCTAGTGCTTACCACTCCCACTGATAAGCTAGGAGGCTTCCCCCCAACACAGAAAGGCTTTGGGGGCTCAGAAGTTTACAAACAGTCATGGTTACAGCAAATCTGTATCTGGACTAGACTAGTTATAGGAAAGGCAGGAAACAAGCTTAGAAATGTTTTATTATTTTTTTTGGAAAGTGGAAAGGGAAAAAGGAGAAACAGAAGATAATTCAAAATTATGGACCTAAGTGGCTTGTCCTTCTCATATGTTCTCTCTGTATTCGGTAGAGCTGGGATAGAGCTGAACAGATGGGACTGGTAGGAGTGTCTGAAGTCAAAATATGATCTCACTGTACTCGGTTGAGTGAGCAAATGATATAGACCCAGGAGGAGTGTTCAAACACAAATTTACAGGAGGGGCCCCACTCCCCACTAGTGCAGGATTCCTACAATATAAATGTATTATAATTATTTAGAATATTTTTGGTAGACATACAAGAACTTTTGAAATGGGTGTAATAGCCTGAAAAACATTTCCAGTAGTTCTTCATTATTCAAGTCTTTTTTTATCATTTTGATCTATTTCTGTGCAATGTCTGGTTTCAGAATGACAAGCACAGTATTTTCTTGACAGGATGGGTCAATGTATTTATAAACACTTCATAATGGTGGGTCCCTAAAATGATAAGCAGGACAGAGAAGAATGTAAATGGATTTGAATAACTCTACTTCATATTGAAATATCAAGACAAGGATTGCAAAGTCTTGAAGTAACAAAAGGAAAAAAAAAAAACCAAAAATACAGAAGAGAGTGAATATCAAACATTTGCCATGTTTTAGTGGTAGGGACAAGTTCCCCCAATACCCCAAAACTTATATTTATCAACCATGAAATGGCCATACCTCAGGAAAAAATGGAATATTCAGAGAAATGGCAACATCAGACAGTGTATGAATGTCCAGATTTCTGGTCATTCAGTTTCTACATCTTGGCACTTGACAATAAATCTCCTAACTTTTTAAATCGTTACAGAATAACTCATATGTATGTATATTACACAGTGGTGTATTGTGCATATGGGTGCCTAGGACTGCATTGCTGTTTAGCATTACAACACAGCACGATATAGCATTACAACACAGCACGATGTAGCATTACAACACAGCATGGTGTAACATTACAACACAGCACGATGTAGCATTACAATACAGCATGGTGTAACATTACAATATAGCATGGTATAGCATTACAACACAGCACGATGTAGCATCACAACACAGCATGGTGTAACATTACAACGCAGCATGGTGTAACATTACAACACAGCACAATGTAGCATTACTACACAGCACGATGTAGCATTACAACACAGCATGGTGTAACATTATAACACAGCATGATGTAGCATTACAATACAGCATGGTATAGCATTACAACACAGCACGATGTAGCATCACAACACAGCATGGTGTAATATTACAACGCAGCATGGTATAGCAGGGAGCATCTAGAGAATGAGGTATGATGTCTTTGATATGCCTTAGCAGTTGCTGTCCTGTGCAGTGCTACACTTTGCTAACATACTACACAGTGATTTGTAAAACAATTTAATTCATTAGATGCAATGACAGAATATGGGACATCCACATAACAGGGACATCTGCTGCTGTTAGAGCTGCCATGTATGGAAGCTAATTTGTATCACTTTGCATGATTGTGGCAGCAGGTCTGCCTACAAAACTGGGGTATCTACAGCAGGTATGATTTTTTTTTCTACAATGGAGAAATGTGTTTGTCTTTTTTTTTTCCTGCTCAGCTGTTCATGCTGAGCAATGGGTCAGCAAGGAAAGGGAGAAATGTCCAGCTATATGCATTTCATCAAATGTCAGTGCACTTTTTTGGCCCATACACAGTTGCTGTAGTGCTTCTTAAATGCATAATCTCCTGGAGGGGTCATTTGTGCTCATAGCAAAGAGTAGTGTGGTTACATACTGAGGTAAGATTTAGTATGTTTTTTTCCATTATGTATTAATCTTTAGGAAATATAAATGGCTGTAGTATGCCAGTCTACTGCATTTTAGCCCCTCAGATTGGGGTACAAGATTCTTCAATCCCTGTCTTTATCCCACACTTAGTCATCACCCTTGTAGGATAGTACAAGTGCAATAAAAATAAAAACTTATTATTGTTAGTGCAAATGGTGAGGAAAAATGCTAAATACAGTGTCTTCGCATTTCAGTGAAAAATTGGACTGAAATTTGGCATTAATATATGATGTGTATTGCTTAAATTGTTTTCCCTCACTCCTTTTTTTTTTTTTTTTTGGCTTTCATTCTAGTACTTGCACTGTTGTTTAATTTAGCACTTTTCCAGCAGGTATGTTATAAAGAAATAAAATCTCTGCTGGTAACTCTAATGCACAATTTTTATTGATCGAGAGAATCATTTTCCATCCTTCATTGTATTGCAAATAGTCATGTGGGTGCATGATATAAAGTGTAACTACTAATGAGGGGTGCACACAGAGACTAGCTCAGTAGTATACTGTGTTATAGGTTGTGTTTAGGAAAGAATGATCTAACAATAAAAAGCAACAAATAACAGTGCTTCTCAAAACTGTGACTCAGGTTAAAGGGCAAAAGTCAGAAAGGTCACACAGGAAAAGGGAGCACAAGAAATAATCTCTTTTTTGAGGCTGTATTGTAAATCATAAAAATAATATAAAATATACTGTGGCAGTTTATTATTTACATTATAGGTATGCTGAAACACAATATAAATATAAAACTAAATTGTTACTAATAAAGTTTTAAAATAGTGTAATAATGGTCTAATGCCAACTTTACTGCAGCAGACAATAGAACATGGAATATCTGCTGCTCTGAAATATACCCTGAATTATAGGAAAACAATATAAACATAAGTGCAGTAACCATGCTGTTTGGATTTACAAGTCCAGACGTTAGCATCATGGGATTATAGGGTAACCCATTACATTTTCAAGACCAAATAGTGATAGACCCAAAACTCCAAGGATTTAAGTGTGAATAATGAGAAACATACTAAAATGTATAGTAAGTTTGACATTTCTATAGCATAGAGAATTTCACTTCTGCAAAGTGCGACAGTTTCATAGTGAGTTTATAAGTGGCAAGGCTGTGGAGGTATAGCCTCTCATGTGGATGGATGTGAAATGGTGAGATTCACACTTCACTCCTTTCCATGTATAATCATACCTAATTATTTGGTGTTTTATGACCATCATTGTCAAATTTTAAACTTCCAATGTGCCACCATAAGGGAGTTTCCATTGTCTTTTTGAGACCAATAGTGCAAGATCTGAAACTTCAAGAAATTAAGCATGATCAGGGGAAGCCAAGTGTGAACCTAATGTATTTTGGAGAATTTTGCCTTCTCCTGACATAGTCAGAGTGGGGAATGGAGCCCTCTGTGTCAAGTGGATTCTAGAAGGGGCAGTATTTTTAATGGATAATTGCAAATTTCAGATGTTTCTGTTTTACCTGAAGAACTGCACTTATTATTCAGAGCTCTGGGACATTCACTCTTTAGTCTTGAATGTCCAATATGGTGACACTTCTAATTCACATGGAAACAAGTTCACTCACCTACTCTTTGCATAACCTTGCAATTATTGCAGACCTCTTACTAGTAACACAGCAGACTTAAATTAATAAAAATGTAGTTTTCACTTCTATGTTTGATTTGTCATTGGCCTGCTTGCCTGGCCACTGACCCATAAAGTGATTTGCAGTTTATCTTGTATTAAAGTCCTGGTAGGTAGCACAGAGAAGCAAGGGGAGAAGCTGTTAACTCATTTGCTCCAATGGAGCTCAGGAAGTTTGCACTGTAACTTCCAATGGGCGGAGCCTAAACCTTTTGACAGAATCAAATTATGTCCCCACATTTCAAACAAATGTTCATATCTCTGGAACCATAGGGGTTTTGAAAGAAGTATAAATGGCAAACTCTTGAACACAAACTGTTTTTATGGTGGTAGTATTCTTTAGGTTTTAGATCTTAAACTGAATTTTATAAGTCACAGTAAATACTGTAACTATTATACATGTAATATTTTGTAAACAATTTACAATATTCTCAGCAACCGCTCAAGTTACATACATACAGTCAGCAGCATTTTATTCATCTAGTTGAGAGCTTTCATATGAGGCTAAGTTACTTGGTTGCTGAGATATTTAGAAAAAAATCTATATAAATAAATATCATAAAAACAACAGTTAATATCTATTTACCTACACTAGACAGATGTCAAATATTAATGTAGTTGAGTTTGCCATTGTTAAGCTTTAAGATTAATTCTCTTAAACCCTTGTACATAGCATGGCTTTGGAATTATTGATGCAATATTTGACGCCTAGAGGCATTAGTAGGAGTTAACTGCAAATGCACCTGGAGGTGTCACTTGGAGTTAAACAACTGATTTCTGAGTCCAAGGTTTAGTTCTCTCATCTTCTACTTGCCTACTGTGTGACTCTGAACATTTACATAACCAAACAGTCCTCCTGAGCAATTAGAAACTTAGGCTAGCCTCCCCAATGGACACTTGTATTGCCCGCCTAGTAACTACCTGCAAACTTATAATCTTGGAAAAGTTGTACCCGCGGTTGGGTGGGCGTTCAAAAGACATGCGTAAAAGGGCATGCCTTCATTGAAGGTTGGACGTCAAGCTGGCACCTCAGCGATCGTGAAAATCTACTGCCAATCATTAGCGGACCGGAGTTCCACTGTGGCGACCCCTAACCGAGAAAAGCCGAAAGACAACAACAACTATGACAAAGAGTTTAGGTATCATATTGAAAAACAGTACACGGGAACATTTGCTCCTTTTCACTATCTAAAGACATGTTGCCAGTCCTATTTGCTGATAAAAAGAGAAAACAAATATAATTGCTAATAATGTGGTATTGTAGTGCAAGTCCTTTCCCTGAATGACGTCTACCATATTCTATGATGTCAGGATATCATAAAATGCTTTATCAGCATCTGAAATGTAATGGAATTTTGCATAAGCAGATATAAGAATGTTGTAATTTTCAGTGACTGCACCCTTTGTTTGCTATTGTCAGTATAATCACACCCCTTCTCACAATCAGAATTTGTTTGCTTGGAACAACGTCAAGATCCCACAGAAGTTTAATTACTATTTCCCCAATAAAATATACTTGTTTCATATCTGAAACATGATTAAACCATTGCATATGGCTTCACAAGTTCCAAAGCAGGAAGGTGTCCTGAACATGTTAATGTGATGGACGTACCAAACCATTTTCAAATCATAATGTATCAGGACATGCTGACCACTTTTATAAAGGCCATAAAAACACAGTTCTTTCCATTTCCCAGGGAACCAGTACGAAGGCATGGCATCCACTGATAACTTTAACACCACAGTCAGTGACAGTCTTTTGTTCCTTTTTAACGCAATTGCAATTTTTATAGAGTCTTTAAAAATGTTAACACATTCCTAACATCCATAGCTGTCTATCTCATTAAATAGGAAGGACATAATTCAGACTTCACTAGTCATCATCATCATCATCATCTGCCCCCTTTTTCCATTTTTCTACATGGGGTCGAGGTATCGTGTTAACTGTCGTCATCTCTCTTGATTCGGTACCACACTCCTGCCTCCTTCAACACTCATGCCTGACTGCTACAGATCTTTTTTCACACAATCTATCTCTTTGCTGGATGTCCTCGTTTCTTCTTCCTGTCTGTCCCAAATCTTCTTCACCAAACTGTCTTCTGCTTTTCTGCATGTGTCAAAACCACCGTAATCTCTTCTCTTTGATCTTTTCTGTAATTGGAGCTACTTTGGCTTCTGCTCTTATGTCCTAATTTCTTTGTCTGTCCCACAGTGTGCATCCTACCACCCTTCTCAGGCACTTCATTTTCATCCCCTCTAGCTTCTTCATCTGCTTTGCCTTTACTGCCCAGGTTTCTGTACCATACAGTAGTACTGGTCACACAGCTGTCTTGTACACCTTACTTTTCAGCTTCTTTGACATTTTTCTTTCATACACGACACCTGAGACTCTATGCCAGTTGGCTGCAGCCCATCTGATTCTAGCTTTGACCTCTTCATTCAGACTTCCATTCTCCTCAACCTCCTCTCCCAGATACTTGAAGCTGTTTACCTGTTCCACTATCTTCCCTTCTATCGCAATTCTCAGCTTCTTCTGATTTTCCCAATTTGCTGCCATTATCACTGTCTTATCTGTGCTTACTTTCATCCATATACCTTCAGTTTTGCAATCCATTCCCCTATCCTTGGCTGAAGTTCTTGATCAGAGTCTGCCTGTAATGCCACATCATATGCATAAAGTATCTTTATTGATCTATCACCTTCAACCTGTTTGCTAATGTAGTCCATCACCAGTTTGAACAACAGTGGGTTCAGAGCTGAAACCTTGTGTACACCCACTCCCACTGGAAACCCCTCTGTGAGGCTGAACACTGTTCGTACTTGAGTCATTGGGTCCTTGTAGTTAGCCTACACTAATTCTACCAATGTTTCTGTGGCTTCAAACCACTGCAGTACTACCCAGATCAGCTTTCCTGGGACCTTGTCATATGCTTTCTCCGAGTCTATGAATGCCCAGTTGGACTCTTTTCTCATCTCTAGCTTCTTCTCAGCTATCTGTCCACTGCAAACAAAGGGTCAGTTGTGCTGCAGCCTCATTTGAATCTGAACTGCTCATCTCCCATCTTACATTTTACTACTCTGCGTATCCATTTATCAATCACCCTCTCCAGAACTTTCATGCAGTGTGATAGCAGTTTGATGCCTCTGTTTTGCCCATAGTTGTGGATGTTCCCTTTGTTCTTGTACACTGGCACCAGTATGCTTATTTGCTAGTCATCTGGGATATGCCTTTCTCTCCACACTGCTATAAGTACCCTCAGGAGCCATTTCTCCCCATCTCACCCAGCATCGTTATCATATCTGCTGTGACCTCATCTGAGCCTGCTGCTTTCCCTGACTTCATTTTCCTTAGTACTGTTCTTACTTCTTCTAGGGTGGGCTCCTCTTCTTCTCTCATTGTAGCCTGTGTCTGGGGCAGTACAGCTTCTGTGGGGTTTTCTTCATTCAGAACCTGCTGGAAATACTCCTTCCTTCTGCCTTTGATGTCCTGTGGACTGATGAGCAGGTTGTTCCTGTGGAACATGCATTCACTATGACTTGTATAAGATATCTACACAGAGAGAGTGTGTTTCAATTCTGAGACAATGTTGTTGTACAAAACAAGAACAGTTTCCTTGGCTGAGAAACACTGATATTGCACTGCTCACAGTTCGCTGAACATTGACATAGTTACCTTCCTATCATCTTTCTGAAAAAAGTCATATTGTAAATATTTTCTTCAAATGTTCTTTATTGGTTTATGCATTAATTGACTTTATTTCTAAGATCCATTGCTATGTCATGTGGCAGACATGGTCAATACGCAGCTCTGTAGAGTATGTAGTATGATGGGCAGGGGTTTGAATCTGTATTCCTGTTTCTGAGGTGTGACAGGTTGATATGCATCTTTCTGATATCTGTCCTGGCATGTGTTCAAGTCTGGAAAAATGCAAATGTTTAGTATGTCATTGATTGTTCACAGGCATTACTTAATATTTAAATAAGCATAAACTGTATTGCTTGCCTTCCTCCAAACATTTATGTTTTAAACTAATTGCTTTCTTCACAATGTACAGCTTTGACCTTGAACTACTGCAATATCATCAGAGTTGAGTTTTCATTTGGCACACGTGTATTTTCAGTGTTATATTATTTGCTTATGATATCTATAAATATGAAATACTCGGTTGTCTAATACATGTGTCAAGTTAATATACCCATGTCATATGGTGTTCAGTGACAGTATCTGCTGTGAAAGACACAGCAGCTTAGCAGCCCATTCCTTGTTTATACAGGATGAAGTGGAGAATAGAGCACTACAGTCAGTTAGCACACATACATTCCCTCTATATACATGTCATATTAATTATCATCAGTGGATGAGAATAATCCGTAATATATCCATTGTCCTTTGTAAGTGTTATATCAGCTCGGCATATTATCAACATTAATATCACATTTACTCTCCTTTGCTACAGTGTTGCATTGTGTCCTAGCACATCCATTATTAGCACATCCATTTTTTTAGATATGTACATGCGTAAAAAAAAAGTTTCTCTGTGGCATCATCACATTTGAATACATTAACTGAGTGCATAGGTTCATAGATAGGTACTAGGCTATTGGGCCAAGGGCCTATGTAAGTCTAGCCAACAAGGTTCCCTGGCTTACGCCACCCAAGAAAGTTATTTTCCTGTGCCACTGTCGAGCAGAGACACAGAAGTGATCCCTGGGGTGTATTTCCTATTTCCCATCCACTCATCAAGAATTTTCTTGAAGAGTGCTAATGAAGAACTTTGTTTGACATAGATGGGTAGCCTGTTCCAGAGTATGGGAAGTCTCTGGGACAGGAATTTATCCCACAAGCATGTCCTGTTTATTGTGGTGACAAGGCTTAGGTCCCTAGAGCGTGTAGCTTGGAGGGATTTGGATTTCTTTAGGTGTAGCATGTCCAACAGCTCTGGGTTTGACATAGCTTTATATGTTAGGCAGAGATCACCTCGGAGTAGGTGATATGCTATGGAGTAAAGCTGGAGTTTTTTGAGATGATCAGTGTAGCGTATTTGTTTGAGGCCAGTAATCCTCTTTGTGAGGTACATCTGTGGCCTTTCCAGCTGCTGCAGATGTCTTGTGAGGTACTTTCCAAAAGGGGCATTGTACTCTATAATGGGTCTAAAGATTGTCGAGTAGAGGGGAACATGGACCTCTTTTTTTCCTGGATGAGAACCCTTTTATAATGAGGTGTGCCATGTAGAAGGACTTCCTGACTACTGTGGCGATGTGACTATCAAAGGAGAGACTACTGTCCACCTGGGTCCCAAGGTCACTTATCACACATTCGGCATTAAGTAGATTGCTGCCTATGCGGTAGTTCATGGGTACAGAGTTTTTACCAAAGGGGATGACACTGCACATTTTGGCATTGAGCTTGAGAACATGGCTCTGACACCAGGCATCTGTCTCAGCGAGGCCCTGCTGTAGGATGTCCACATCATTTGGGGACTTGACTATGGCTCGTAGTTTGCAGTCATCTGTGAACTTTGTTAGACAGAGGCCTTCTCTGTTAGCCTGTACTTCAGAGAAGTAGATACCAAACAGGAGAGGTCCCAGGACTGAACCCTGTGGTACTCCACTTGTCACTGGTTTGAGGTCAGATTTGGAGTCTGAAACTTTTACAGTGTGGGTTCTGTCAGTGAGACAGTTGGCAACCCATCTTGTGATGTAGGGATTTATACCTAGTTTAGTGAATTTAGCTATAATTCCAGAATGGGGGATGGTGTTGAAAGCCTTGGTGAGGTCAAGATAGGCTGTGTGAACCACCTTACCCTCATCTACGCCTTTGGTGACTGCCTCAAAGAAGTAGATCAGGTTCAGGAGGCATGATCTGCCTTTTACAAACCCGAACTGGGTGGGATCCAGAGTTTGGAGGTTACCAATATCTTCGTTTATGAGTTCCATGATGATACGTTCCATGGCCTTGCAGACCAGGCTCATCAGGCTAATAGGGTGATTGTTCCTGGGATCAGTGGTGCTCCACCTTTGTGGAGTGGGATAACTGCTGCTGTGTGCCATGCAGTGGACACAAAGCCTGATGCGAGGCTATTATTGAACATGGTGCTTAGGTGGGGAGCCAGTCGTTCTGAAGTTCGTGTAAAACACAGCCTGGGATGTTGTCTGGTCCCATTGATGCTGTGTTTTTGGCTTTAGAGAGTGCAGCTTTTACCTGCATAGTTGTGATTACAGGGACTCTGCATTCTTCCTGTATAGATATGGGCCCTTTAGGGGGTGGGAGGGTCAAGTTAGCACCGAACCTATCTGCCATGATGTTGGCAATACCAGTTGGTTCTGTAATTTTCCTGCCGTTGTGCTGTAACTCAGAGCAGATCTGGGGGTTGCCATTGAGATTCTTGACATAGCTGTAGAATGCTTTGTGGTTGTCCTTAGAATCAGATGTGATTTTGTTTTCATAGCTAGCTTTGGAGGATCTTATAAGTGATCTCAGCTTCTTACTGAGGCTGACCAGGGAGCTCCTCCACTCATGGGATTTTCTCTCTTTTGCAACAGTTTCTTCTTTCTGTTGTGCAGTTTGTTTATGGCAGGGGACCACCAGATTGGCTTCCTTTTTTTGGAGGATAGCGTCTTGGTTCTCTTTGGGGTAGCACGATCCATGCACTCGTGTGAGTGCTTATAGAGTGCATTTGTGTAGGATTCAGCAGTTGTAATTGTATTGTCCATCTGCATGGGTGTCATGAAGTTCACCACTTCTGTCTAAAGAAGCATGAAGTTGGCTTTGGAGAATTTTTTTACCATGGTTTCCTTAAAGGGGGTGGGGGCAGGATGTGGATATCAAGGGTGATTAGCTTATGGTCGTATCTGACCAACGAGGAGTTGATTTCAGGGGTGGAACACCAGCCACATGTTAGTAATGACTAGGTCTAGGATATTGTTGCCCCTGTTGGGGGTGTGGATAAGTTGATCCAGGGCATTGGAGTTTATCAATTCCAGAAAGTGTTGAGCTAAGGAGTTGGTACACAAGTAGTTTTCCCAGTTAATGGTGGTGTAGTTGAAGTCGCCTATTATTAGGGTGTTTGGTTGAACCCTAATATTTTCCAGTACATCAAGAAAATAGGAGTGGAAATCCTGGGGCATGGTCGAGGATCTGTAGCAAGCTACAATTTGGATTGCAGTTTTGCCCAGAGTTAGTTGCACTTGCATAACCTCGGATGCATTATGCTGAGCAACTATCCTGGAGGTGTGGATATCCTTAATGAATATGGACACACTTCTGCCTTTGGTGTTTCAGTCCACGTTACATGGCTAAAAAGTGTGGAATGAGTTATAGCCTGGTAGTGCAGGGGTGCTCTCTGGAATCTTAAACCACGTCTCAGTCACTGCACAGATATCGATGTTCTCCATTTTAAGGAGTGCATTTTGAGATTTAGACTTCTAGCATTGAGTAGCATTACCCTCAGTTTTTGCTTGCCTGTTCCTATTACGGTGGTGAATTTGTCATTTGAACCTTGCCTAAAAAAGGCACTATTGGGGCGGCAAGAGCCTTAGCCAGTATTCGGAATCCCAGGGGTGACAGTTTCAGGCCATCTCTGGCAAATCATCCTGGTCTGTTGACCATGTCATCCCAAGCAGACAGATACTGGATCCCCTTAGAATGACACCAGAAGCTTAGCCAATTGTTGAAGTCAATCATTTTGTCCTTGTACTGCGGTATCATTCTGGCTGATGGCAGAATGCTACTCAGGGCTTGGGTCATACCTGCCTGGGCTACAAGATCCGAGAGCTCTTCCATGTCTCGTTTCATGTAGCCCAGGGAGATACGTCTCAGGTCATTCACACCAACATGGACAATGACAGAGTCATATTTATTTATTATTTATTTATTTTACATTTGTTGACCGGGCTAGTCTAACTGGATACATGTCCATTTTCAGTAGAGGCCCAGGGAGAAAAGCTCCAAGACACATACAAAATACAAAAATGAAATTTGCAACAATCCAAGTTAAAACAGCTGGTGATAATAAAATGCTAGTACAGTACTCGTCATGAGCAAGACACAAACAGTAAAGTGTAATGTACAAGAGGTTTTACTATTTACATATATATAAAATTAATTACATATTAAATTGCAATAACATGGTCATTTGGTTCCTAAAAGAAAAGTCTATAAGGGTGAAGCATATTCATTAGTGTAGAGGCACAAAGTTAGTCAGGGTTAGTACAGGGGCATAACCAATGCGTTTTGAGAAATAGTTTTAGATTCTGTTTAAAAAGTGTTAGTGAAGACAGAGATACTAGTTCAGAGGGTATAAGATTCCAGAGCTTTCCAACAGTATTGGAGAACATAGAGTCTCCTGCCAAGTTATTGGATCTGCAAGTATTGATCAGCAGTTTGTTTGAGGATTGTAGATTCTTAAGATTGCTGTAAGGGGAAATGAGGCTAGCAAGTATTGGTGTGTTGTTGGGTTGATACATGATGTTATGGGCTATAGCAAGCTGGTGAAATTGAATCTGGTTTAGAAACTCTAGCCATCCTAATTGCTTTAGATTAAGACAGTGGTGAGTTCTAAAAGGAGAGCCAGTGGCAAATCTAGCAATATTATTATAGGAAATTGCCAGTTTGTTGAGGTTGTTTTTAGAAAGATTAGTGTATATAGGTGAAGCATAGAGTAGAGTGGAGATTAAGTGAGTTCTGGTTATAGCAGTCCTGGCTACTGGGGTAAGAAAGGCTTTGATTCTATAGAGGAACCCCAATTTTTTGTTGACTGATTTTATTGTGTTATTTATATGAGTGTCAAAGTTAAGGTTGTTATCTATTGTTATTCCTAAGAGTTTAGTGGTAGGGTCAGGGTATATGAGAGTGCCATTATTAGATATGAGTGTGAAATTTATTGGGGTGGATTTTCGGTTTGGAGTGAATAGTAACAGTTTAGTTTTTTGGGGGTTTAGGAAGAAGCAATGGTTTAAAAACCATTGTTCAACTCTGTTGAATGCTTTTTGGGTAAGGGTCTGTAGTTCAGTTGGAGAAGTGGCTGAACAAATTATAGTAGAGTCGTCTGCATACTGAATACAGGCGGCATGAGGAATTGCTGAGTGAAGGTCATTAATAAAGATTGAAAATAGGAGTGGGCCTAATATGGAGTCCTGAGGAACACCAAGGGAGATGGGAAGGCAATTAGATAGATTATTATTCCATAGCACAGCCTGTTGTCTATTGTCTAGGTAAGATTTGAACCAATTAATCACTAGGGGTACAAGTTTAAGGGATTTCAATATATTTAGAAGGAGCTGGTGATTAACCATATCAAAACCTTTAGATAAATCAATAAAGACTGTGGAGGAAAGCATGTTATTGTTGTGTTTTTTATTAATGCAGTCTGTGAAGGATAGCAGGGCAGTAGTAGTACTGTGGAAAGGTCTAAATCCATGTTGACAGTTGACAAGTAAGTTATTTTGGAATAGTTGGTTAAGTAGTTGCTTATGGATGCATTTCTCTATTATTTTTGCTAGTGGAGATAGTAGAGCTATAGGACAATAGTTAGAGAAGTCACTGGAGTTCCCACCTTTATGTAATGGGATGATATGAGAAATTTTCCAGATAGATGGGATAGTTCCTTCATTTATGGTTCTGTTAACTAGAATGGAGATGGGATAGGCTATGGCTTTAGCTCCTTTTTGCAGGTATTCTGCTGGACATTGGTCAGCTGAGGGGGTGGTAGGTTTTAGTTTTTGGAGAAGGGAGCAAATAAAGGAAGTAGAAACTGGTTTTAACTGAAATGATGGAGGTGGGCTTGTAGTAGAAGTAGTCAGACTTGAGGTATCTGGAGATAGTTGGTTAGCTAGAGTTTGGATGGCAACTGTGAAGAAAGAATTGAAGACATTAGTAGTCTGTGTTGGGTTCTCAGGATAAGAGTCTTGTGGGTTAGGTGTGATAGATTGACCTGGGTATAATAGTTTGTTAATGCTAGCCCAAAACTTTTGTGGTTTCTTTTGGTAGGTTTCTTGTAGTTGGAAGTAAAAGTTTTTTATGTTTAGGAGGATGGCTTTTTTTGTATTATTTCTAAGTTGTCTAAAGGTTTGATGAGCTATAGTATTTTTAGTAGTATGCCATTTTGCCCAGGATTTGATTCTAAGAAGGATTTTTTGCCTGGTAGCATTTGTGAGCCAAGGGGCAGGTTTAGATTTGTTTCTAACAAAGCGAGTTGGGGCGTGGTGGTCAAGGATAGCTAAGAATGTGGAATTAAAGTATTCCACTGCTTCATTTAGTGGGAGGGATTTTAGTGGTGACCAATTACATTGCTGGAGTTCTGTCTGGAAAAGATCAGGGTTAAATAGCGTTTTGGTGCGTATTCTCCTAAAAGTGTTTGGGTAAGATAGGTTGGTTTTATGTCTCGTAATAAAAGTTAGTGAGTGGTCACTTAGGTCATCCGGTAGGGTTCCTGTTTTAAATGTTTGATGAGGAGTATTAGTAAGAATCCAGTCTAAGGTACTTTCTTTGTTATTGGATTTATTAATTCTGGTGGGGGATAAAATAGTTTGAGAGAAGCCATATAGGTTAATATGGGCGGTAGGGTGAACATTACTACATGACTTCCAGTCGATATTAAAGTCTCCTAAGACTATAGTTTCTTGTAGGAGATTATTAGAAAGCCAGTTAAGGATATTTTCAAGTGTGTTAATGTTAATAAGATGCCTGAGCTTTGGAGGTCTGTGTTGCTTAGACAGATTATTATTGAGAGCCTCCACGAATGTTTATGTGTTACTATGTGTGGATTTTGGTGGTGTAGATTTAGTGAGACTATGGGAAGTACATATTTGTACTTGTTGTGGAGTGACCTGAGTGCATGGGTTATGTGGCAGATCCTGGCACCCGACAGGCAGCTGACAGTAACCATCTCCTTGTTTAGCCTGGTGAGTGGGACATCAGTGTGCATGACTATAGAATCACCTATGACTTGTGTGTTGGATACATTGTTTTGCCTTATTGGCTGTGGTTGAGTGGCACACTGAGTGTGTGGGCTATGTGTCATTTGGGTTGTGTTGGGGGATGGAGGTTGCTTGCGTTTCTGCTTTGGAAGTCTCTGTTGCTTAGACAGATTATTATTGAGAGCCTCGGTGAATGTTTTTGTGTTACTATGTGTGGATTTTGGTGGTGTAGATTTAGTGAGACTATGCAATGAGTGTGGTGTGGTGCAAATGTTTACCTTCTCCTCTTGACTGGCAAGTTCAGTCTTTGTTGGAGAGAGCTTTACCTCTAGTTTGGCTAGATAAGTGCATCTCTCACAGGTTGTAGTGTTGCGTGGTAGGAGGAGAGGGTTGTCTGTGTACATGAGGCAATTTCTACATTGCCCCAAGATGCCCAGATTCATCAGATATACAGGAGAGAACACTGGGAGCTGAACCTCTGACATGCCTGAATAAAAAAAATATTTTCCTCTAGATAAGTGAAGAAAGTGAGAACAAGAGCTGTTTTGCCATTTTGTCATTTTGTCCATTTACACCCCCCCATACTTATTTCTGATCTATTAGCATTCTATTTTGTGTACATTCTCCCAATTTCACATCCTCTGCATCTAACGTCTTATAACCCACTTGCCCTTATTACATAGCTGTCCATGCATGCTCACATAATACTTGTCCCTACAGTCAAGCAGCGTTGTGTACATTGTGTGCTTGTGCTTCCCTGTGACCTTTTGTGGCTGCTGACTCTGCTGCTGTCCATGAAATCATGGCTGGAAACATGTAGGTGTGGTGAGCAGCATGCATATTTGAGTACTGTGTTTTTTTAATGCACTTTAATCATGTAAGTTCTTGGGAAGCCTATATGATTTGTAATGAATCCCAGGGGATGTTTTCCACCTAGACATACTGAATTTTAATGTCTTTATCAATTGTCCATCATAAAAAGGTGCAATAAAATCTTTGAAAGAAAGGCCAAAGATACTATGATTTACTTATGTTCAAACATTTTTATTCAAATTTTAACGACTATGTGTCTCAAACAAGGACAGATTCCAAAAAGCACTGATTTCTAAATATGACATTTCAATAACTAAATATAAATTATAGTCAAAGAAGCTTTCCAGTGATTCACCTGTAATACCATATAGCAAATTAATTTAGAAATAATTTCTAGTATGTCTTCTATATAGATAATTGCTAGGTCTGGTGTTCTGGTATTCCATTCTTTCTTCTCTTAATTTCTAATAACCTGTTAACTTTTATCCCTTCTTATTTCTCCTTCCCTTATGGTTTTGTATTTTTGTCAACATTACTTTGAATGTTTTGTGTGTGTGTGTGTATATATATATATATATATATATATATATATATATATATATATATATATATATATATATAATTATATATATAAATATATATATTTATACACACACACATATATAAATGTGTGTGTGTGTGTATGTGTGTTTATGACTATGATTTACAGTTAATCAATGCATATCATGTATATAGTTATAACATTTTTGGATATTTCTCATAAAACACTGCATTGCTTAAAAATGTTCATTTAACTACATTTGATGTACTTGAAAACGTAGATTTTTGTTGATTGATTTACCTAACAGTTGCTTTTCTATTATGAACTATTATAATATCCAATAAAAATCATTTGGAAAACAAAGTTTGCATGTATGTATACATATCTAGCTATTGAACTTTTCACTGTAACTCATAATAACACCACTGTAGTGCATGCAGCACTATGGTCACACTCCAAAACTGGAAAAAAGGGAAACCTGTTATACGCTTCTTTAAAGTTAGAGCTGACTGTAACTGCACTTGAAAGGTGTGTGACACAAATGTTGCACACCCCTTTGGACCGTTACAGTTGGGTATAATAGAAGGGACATTCCTTCACTCTCACTGATTCATCCTGTGTCCATGTAAGTTTACAGATGTCAGTTTGTAAGTAACTTATTTAAATTAGAGCAGTATTTAAAAAGTGTTCCTGCTTTTTTCTTTTTTACCTTACTTGCTATCTATGCTCGCTAAGTGCTTTACCAGCCTTCAAAGCTGGTAAAACAATTCAGCCTTTTTTGTGTGTGTTACAGGTAGTACTTACTCTAAAGATGAATTTCTTGACATCCATGTCTCACACAGATAATAATGTGGTTACGATCAGAAACCTGATCGTAACCCTCTATATTATAAACAGTGCTTAGCAGAATAATCTTACATGCACAGCAGCAGTTTAATATTCATTTGTTACCCTTAAGCACAAGGATTACTAAAGAAAAAGTTTGAAACTTACAAACACAGAAAAACAGTGAATATATTTACACTAATTTAATAGAAAAAAGGTATATGGGTCTTCTCCAAACACGAACTATGCCTTTATAAAACTATCATGCTGGTGCTGGACTATTTTATATCAATATATTTCAAAATTATATAACTTTACCAGATTAAAAAACTACTTATGGGTCTCCTGCAAAAATCAGGTATAACTGTTACATTAACCATGGTTAATTTTAGTTTCCTTAAGCACTTGGCCTTAAAGCAATATTAATTATATGTTATCTAAATACCTATTAACTGAGAATATGAGTAGCTTGCATTTGTACCTTTCAATGTTATAACTGTAATTGCCAAACATAAATCCATTACTGCATACACATATCCTACAATTCTATGTTAGCTAAACTAATTGCATTAGATTTGAGTAGAACTATTGTATGTTTACTGTACTTTGGATTGTAATATTTTATTTACTGTATATTTTTCCAGGTCGCCCAAGTCTTGGTAGAAACTGGCCCACAAATAATCCCATTTCCCCAAATAACAATAATAAAATAAGAAAACAATAAAATAGATAAACAATGCTTCCCATGTACGTTTTAAGAAAGGTCGTGACCCTGAAGAATCTTGGGAGCATTGTTTATCCTTCTGTACCAATGGCGGTGGCATTTATGTGTGACCGATGAAGTACACTGTCATCGTCATACGTCTGATCTTTGCACACATCACTAAGATTAAATATTAATACAAACCAGATGCCTCAAATTACCTTTAAACTGCAGAGTAATCAAATTTATTTATAAGCTGAGATTGCCATGTCTGGATATACTTTCACTTTCCAAACAACGAGCTAATCCAATAGAGTTTTCGGTTTGTCATATTAACTTGTAAAATGTAAACTTTGCTGTTTTATAATTTGGTGAATTGGTGTTCCATGAACAATGAAGTATTTTCAGTTGTAGATCAAAATTAATGAGCTTGTACTGTTTAAAAAAACTGCAGTGGTCCCGTATACACATTTCTGAATACATCCAGGATTCACTATCATTAACCTTACAAATTATTTGAAAAGGGTAGGCGGCAACTTCATTACTATCACAGTCACAGGTGTACTATAAAAAAAGAATACTCTTACAAATCAGCAACAGATGACATAAACTATGCAATTTGCTTGGCTTCATCAATCTACTTGAAAATATATCATATAATCTTATAACATACTATAATATTATTGTATACTATAATATACTGTCATATATGTTATATGCAATACCGTATTATATACTATGATATATTGTTATATATAGTAGTTATATATTATATATGTATAATCATATAACATATATATATATATATATATATATATATATATATATATATATATATATATATATATATATATATATATATATGTATATACAATTATACAATCATATGATGGATCATGAAAACATTTCATGTCAGCCATTGCAAATCATGCTCACATACACATAGCCAATGCATTTGTTTTAGAACACAGAGCATTGTTACAGTTCAAAACACATATTTATCTACTTCAGTCGGTATATCACAATCTGATGCACCTAATGCCCCCCAGCTGTCATCAGGGCTTGAACCATAATATAATAACATTTTGTGTGGCTGAACTCAGAGCCAATGACACTTCTAACTATTTCTCTGACTACTGACAAACATCTGCCATAATGCACAATCTGCCATTGCAGCAAGTGTATGTCCACCTGCCTGAGAAGACCAACACTTGCACTAGTCTGGCTAGACAACAGATCCTTCACCAAGCCTGCAACTATACGGCTTTAATCATCCACCTCCTCTTCCTTATTGTCAATAACCTCCAGTTGATAGCAAAAACATCCAAATCCCTCCAAAAGGGGAGAATACTACAGCTGACAGTTTACCAAAGCCAGCCGTTATCATTTTGGATAACTATTAACAAGTTAAATATCTTAATCACCATGAAAAGCTAAGAGTGGCTGTGGGACAACATCCAAGAGACATGCACCCAGGCAGCTCCTGATTGAAATTTGTTATGCATTACAAGACAAGGGCATTCACCACCTCCAGCTTCCTAATTATCCCCCCTCCCAAGAAAAAGCACCCTAACAACTCATTCACACTGCACTTATTTTTCAGATTTTTCAGGTGAGAAAGGCAACGATTTTTGTTTGGTTATGAAAGAATACTTTAATCCTATCTGGTAGAAATGGTTAGCTCTTGCATATTTTTGTTATCTGCTGTCTTCATTGATATTGTTATAGGAACAACTTCAACATCTCAGTCTGTTTAATGTAATTTTCCTGCATCTCACATCTTTTATTTTAAAACTTAGCATTTTCATAGCAAATCATGCAATGAGCTGTATATGCTTTTAAACCTATTTTCTCACCTGAATTTACTTATGTAGGCTCATTATTTTCATGAAGATCCAAATTAAAATTTGGGCAAGTTACTATTCTATTTGTCAAAATGATACATTTTATGAAAATATAATACTTTTATATTAATAATAATATTTATTTATATGAATTAACTTTCAACTGCCCCAACCTTTACAATGACATTTACTGCCCTTTCTAGCTTTTTCATAATGTTTTCTGCATTTGATTTCTTTCTGTATTCCTTTGCTTTGCTTCAATTTTCTCTTTCAGTGCACTGCTATTAGAATATCAGCATGCCCCTATATAAACTTTCACAGGAAGTACATACATACATGAGTATTAATAGTGCACTTAGGGTATATAACTTCAAATACGAAGGCTTGGAGGTGAGTGTGTAGGGAGGCAGCTTGGTCAGTGATCACACATTGAAATCACTGGCAACAAAATCAATGCAGACCTAATATTTACTTGAAATCAGTACTATACGATGGACTGCATAATGTGTGACAAAGTTGCTCACTACCTGCACAACATCCTATGTAGCATAAAGCATACATTCTATGCAAAGCTATATGCAGACATAACTATACTACATGGGGGCATTGCTGAGTCTCATAGCCACTACAGAGGACATGACCTGCTCAGGAATGGTGATGTGCTGTTAGTGTGCTGTACTGTTTTAAAAATGATAGTACATAATGTCTGTAACACACAGGGAATATGTATCAAGCACTGTATGCCTGTCTTGTAATATCAACTTAATATGTAAATATGTACAGATGCCTCATGTATCTGGGATAAGAATGCCAGTGGTGTTAGGGCAATGCAGGGCAGTGTGCAGGTACTGCATTCCTGATAAGTGAGGCATACCAAATAATTTGCTTGAGTATAAATGATGTGCATGCAGTGTAGTGCTTAACGACAGCATTAAGCTGCTGAAATAGCCATGTCACCTGTGTATGCAGGTACAAAATACATTAAGAGCACATGGAATTGGGTATAGGTGGCATCACATTCTGCAACAGCAGCCAGTGACCCAAATGCATTGATAAGTATATGACATGATGGGCAATGTATCATGCATGCCATGCACATGATATCAGATACACGTTAGTTCACATAGTGTGGGGGTGCCATTGTATATGACAACATGCATATCCTGAGCTGTTACAGCACAGTTGTTTGTGTCCATGTCATCAGTGCATGATATAGACAATATTTATGGCTACAGAGCAAGGGCAGGAGAACATGTTTTGCTGCACAATGGGCACGTTGTACAAATATCAGGCATTGTGTACCACAATACCCACAAACATAATTCATACTCGCAAGCTTGTCACATGTATCATACTACATAGGGATGACTACAGTGTTATGTAAAGAGACAAGCAGGCAAGTGTACACTTGAAACTACTATCCTGGTTGGAATGGAAGTCAAACGAAATAAGATGTCTGGAAAGCAAGCCGGTAAATGTATAAAATCCAATTTTATTGTCCACACTAACAATTTGATATCACCACTTTTATTAGAGATAGCACTTTTGTTTCCAATTTAAAAAAGAAAACTTCATCAGATAAAAATTGGCCTCAAACATCTTTTTATATAAATGAATTACATCACATACCTCCAGCACTAACCAATCAAATCAATCACTTACATGCATATGTTGTTTTATTCAATAAAAATTATTACATTATTGGTTAAAAATGAAATATTCAAAGCCTTTAATTTTGGAATGCTCATAAGAGAGATATTTTCATTCAAGTCTGGCCAATGGTTCGCATACTCCTAGTGTGGACAATAAATTTGGATGTTATACATTTACTTGCTTGTTTCCAGACATGTTATTTCATTTGATTCACCTTTTCCTGTTTCTTTCATGGAATTGAAGTCATTTTATATTATTCAGGTTGTGCATGCATTAACTAAACAAATGCCATCAAAAAAGTACATAAATCCTTATTTACTTCACTATTTTCACATGCATTTAAGAAGACACATATATCTGAACATCATGCTATAATTGGCAGCTATCTTCCAGTTGCCTGTGATGAAAAAGAAGACAAGCATTACAACATAGTCCTGTTGTAAAGATATCTTAATAGTAACTTACAAAGTATCTACAGATGTATATGTAGCAACACAGATCAACAGCCAGATAGATATGCCAACATAGCTGCATATGTATAAATATCATAGCCCTTTGCTTATGTATAAATAAATGCAGCCCTGTATAAAGCCTCTGTGACACGCAAACAGTGAGATAATAGCACTAATGGGTGATACTGCGGTTCATATTACCCATTCCATATTAATGGATATCTGGTGACTTCAGTCAGGGGTAAGTCTATATGTATATCCTCAGGTTTTCATAAATTAGCACCATTAACAATGTCAACATGATGCATACCTTATCCACGCCTACATATCTGGTGCAATACTGCAGGTGGTATCATAATGGTATAACATTGCCATGGCTACAATTAAATGGGAGAACCTTGGCATGCATCTGTACAAATGGCATACCATATGGCCTACATTGTAGCTAACTGTATGCACACATTAAAAGAAATTAGATTAGCCACTATAATCATAGCTATAAATTAGGGTATATATATATATATGTATATACATATATATATATATATATATATATATATATATATATATATATATATATATATATATCTATATAAAAAAAACAAGAGTTCTTAGATTGATCCTTGTACTGTTATAGTGTGCTCACTATCTATGTAACATTTGTGTCTTGGCCAAATGCATGTCCCTGCACATCTCACTATATTAGACTGTCATAAGCATGGCACTAGATACTACAGATATTATCACTGGCACAGCATAACTGCAGGGGAATATATCCATCCACCCATCCATCTGTCTTTCCATTTTTGCATATGCAGTTGAGATGTCCCAATCTTTATCTTTGCCTTTTAGGTTAGGGATTGCCACAGCGGAACTCCATCCCAGTAACAGTGACAATTATCTAGAGCCAATGTTCACACTGCTGAGAATATCAATTCAGGTTTCTGAGGGAGTGATCACATATCTTTAGGCAAGCATGATATTGAATGCAGGGGATGGCATCCACACAGCATCAGCAATTTTCAGCAGCCAGTATGCGCACATTATGAACCATACATCTCACTCCTGCCAACCATTATGGGAACCTAAATAAGCACCACAGTTTTACATCTGTGTCTAACAAAGAACATTCATGGCAGTCTTGGAATATACCATAAAAATGACAATATGACCAGCTATGTCAGGCATGTGCAGAGTGTTTGTTCCCCCATATATGACACCTAATCCCAAAATATCTATTCACTTGGCAAGTATGGAGATGATGTACTGCAGTAAAGACTCTGGCTACATACACCACTACCTGCCTTAAACATTGCTTCCTTTCCAACGACTGCAGTGTATATGTTTTCTTTGACAGGTCAACATATATACATCAGACTCAGGCATTAGCATGCAGACTTTTATTCTTACTGAACTCCTCCGAAGAATGGACCACACTTCATCTAGGCATACCACCAACTATGGATGAACCAATTAGTATTGGTCATCATATCAATGCCTTCCATGGAACAGAGTCCAGTAGATTCTCGTGCAACATCAAAGATCCACAGTGACGGTCTCCTACAAGTCAATCACCAGCATGGCTTTGGCAGGGTCCAACGTACTTGCTTCATATCCAGAATTTGAATATATTCTATGATATAATATAATATATGAATATATATATGAAGCATATGCAGGGTCATTTGTTGGGTCCATTTGAGTGCTCAGATATGGCCTAGTCTTGCAGTCTCCAGTGTTAAGTTCATGCTGAACCATCTCTCAAGTTGTTATCTTGAATAGAATGACCTTGAATTACTCAGATTACCAGTGTTCAGATTACATGGCTTTTGATGTGGGTGTAGCATCCACACAAGTATCACACGTGTATGTCATGGGCATTCACCTGGCTAACAAACTGACAAGCTCATGCAACTTATATCAGCTATATCGAATGACTTCTGTTTCACACACTAATATGATTTCATACCATTTTATGTTAATTATCTTCACTAATACTGATTGGTGTAGTGTATACTTAAATAGACTTCCACGGTGCATGGACCTCAGCAATCTTTGTTACGGACAGAGCATACTATGGCACTACAGCTTCAGTGTGTACCTTCATAATTTGTGCGATTTGCACAGTTAACTTAGCAATGTGGTGTCATGTGTAGCACATATCATTTGCATAATATTATGAGTGGCTGTCAGCAGATGTCTGTGATTACTGTTTTCCACTGTAGTGAGACTTTGCTAATACAGTTTTCCACATAGAGTATGTGTTCATTTGTGGATCCTTGTATAGGCATGCAAGAATGTTTCACTCTCCATGGACATCCACAAAGTGCCTACAAATGTATATGATAATTTACCAGTTTGAGTCTTCAATTACAGTATGGTAACTGTTTACAATTTTGGGAATATGCATTGTTGAGTTCTGAGATGTATTGAACAAATGGCTGAAAATGCAGACTTACATACACTTAGCTCACCATTTCTGTCAATATTCCCTTCTTTTTCAGAGGTATGACAATCTTAAAGTTGGTGTATATAAGTTTGGGGAATGGGGGAGCTTGACCTCCACACTGGGCATGCAACTGGCTTTCCTCAATGCCAAAAACAAGTATAAAGATGAAGAGCCATGTTCAATATTTACTCTGCTCCTGGTTTTTGTTTGGTGTCTTTCGGGACTCAGCAACTTGAATCTAAGGATTTCAGTAGAAAGGCTTCCGGTATGCATTCCTTTCTTGTTTTTTGTATAGGCATGTAGGGATGTCTGTGGACATCTGCAAAGTGCATCCCCATGTACAATACATCTGTTCTCACATGTATGTCCTATATCTGTATTGTTTTTGAGTATAGAATGCAAGCATTTGTTGATCTCTTTTAATGGCATATAGGAATGCTTGGCTGTCTGTGAACAACCACAAAGTGTCTGCAAATATATGCGGTAATATTGTCATAAGTGTCACTAGTTAAAATATCCATTCATATGCCACTAATGTGGATAGCATTTATCGCAATGCTTATATTTACACTGTTATTTAGGTACTATTTATGACACGGGTTGCAGTTTATGTAATGTTGATTCATCACATTATATGTACATAATAGCATGCATCAAGGTCAATGCTAAAAACATATGAAAATAGTTTGTGTGTCTGCCATATGAATGGCACTCTGCCAGCATGCATGGTAGCAGTACATATCTGCTTGCATCGCTTGCTAGCCATTACATGCGTATGTATGTGTGGAATATTTGAGTTGCACTGTGTCTATATATACATGTGTTTATTATACACAAGGTCATGTTGTTGTCCTGAAACATAACATCATATTATAATTTTAATGAGTACATACGATGCCCTGAAGCCTAAAAGTTGTTGCTTTGCAGGGGAGGGGTGATGTCAGGACATAACTCACAAGATGAATGCGATAGGAGGGAGCCAAGGCATGACAATGAAGGCTTGCAGGTGCTGATAAGACTGACCGTGCTTTAATATAGATGCATACATAGAGGCAACACCAGTGCAACTAATGGTGTCCAGTGCAACCAGTTCAATCAGATACTGAGGACTTTTGTCTGCTCTATATTATCAATCAACAAATAGACAAATTCTTTTAGGGGGCAGTCAGTTTGTTGACAATAAAAAGTCTCTGCCTCATCTGTCTATCTATCTATCTATCTATCTATCTATCTATCTATCTATCTATCTATCTATCTATCTATCTATCTATCTATCTATCTATCTGTCTATCTATGTTTTCCTGACTTAACTGTAGCTTGTTTCACCAGCATGCTCACTGTCTTCAGACTACTGAACTCATTTGCAGAGCTTCCTCAGTACTAGCTTGCAGTATCCCTGCCTGCTGATGTCTTTCAAAGGATGCTGCAAAACTGCACATTATACTGCATAATCCACAAGTAATTTTATTGTCAGAAATGATTATCTTCTGCTGTGTATCATTCTTGATATAATGATGTGTCCAACAATTCACTTTTGTTGTTCTTTATCTTTTATGAATCAGATATAGGTCTACTGACAACACAGTTACATTACAATATTTAAGTTTGTTATATATACACATATTGCTTCCTTTTTTATAGAATCACCTGCTCCGTACTTATGATATACTGCATACTCAGCATGCTATGCTTAGTGTAAACTTCTTTTGGAATCTGTCCCAGATTCTTGTGATGTAAGGATTATTGGCTTACTTCTAAAGATAGTCTTAGGTACCAGGAAACCTTGGATTAGTTGAGGTACCTGCTCAAGATGGTACAGTGCAACAAGAATAGGTTATCTTAAGATCCACTATGGACTGTATCTCATTAGATCATTCTGTGATTGTTCGACCCCCAAACGTTTACTACCTTGGGAGTTTACTAACCAAAAGAATGATAATCCTAAGGTTGCAAAACTATATATAAAATATATTTTTTCAAGTTAGCAAGCTCCTTGCAGGCCCCTTCATTTTCCTAAGTGGATGCAAGACCTGACACCCTAACCTAAGTGTTAATAACCACATGTGCAACTAGATTCTGGACTTTCTGACTGGAAGACCCCAAAGAGTATGTGTGGGCAAGAATTTCTCAAAGAGCATCACTATCAACACAGCAGTACCTCAGGGCTGTGTGCTAAGCCTGCTACTGTTTACTATCTTGACCCACGACTGTAAAGCCAGATTTAACACCAACATCAAGTTTGTGGGTGACACTACAGTTGTGGGCCTCATCAGCAAAGGAGAAGAAAAAGCTTACAGTGAAGAAGTGAGTTCTCTGACTGGTGTGCCAGGTATACTCTTGACCGCAGTGTTAGCAAAACCAGGGAGATCATAATACACTTCAGGAGAGTGCAACCCACTCACTCTCCTCTCATGATAAATGGGGAGGTAGTGGAAAGGGTAAAGAACACAAAATTCCTGGGGTCTATATAGCAGAGGCTCTTTCTTGGTCGATTAATACCAGTCACATAGTAAAGGAGGCCCATCAATGCCTGCACTTCCTGAGGAAACTGAAGAAAGCACGCCTACCTCCCCCTGTCCTCTCCACCTTCTGCAAGGGTACATAGAAAGTATCCAAAAGTGCAGCTTCATGGTGTGGTATGTGAGCCGTTCAAGTGCAGATCAGAAAACCTAACAGAAGATACTCAGCGTTGCCAAGGAAATAATGGGACCCAAACGTCCAAAGATAAAGGCTCCATACACGACACGTTGTTACAGCAGAGCAACAAAAATAACAAGTGATCCTACACACCCTGCTTTTGAGCTGTTCATACGCCTGTAATCTGGTGGAAGATCCCACAATATATGCTTTAAAACGATTCAAGAACAGTTTCTTCCCTCAAGTGCTTAGACTCTTAAACTCTGGTATTAATCTCAGCTGTGCAAGATGCTGAGAAGTCTTGTGATAACCAATATATCTATATGAGAATTACATTACTTAATAAGTATAGGTGCAATAAGGAACCAATTAGCTGCTATAATGGTTTATAGAATAATTGTAGGAATAAGTTATAATGTAAATGTCTAAGAGAAAGGTTAATGTTAGGTCTGATACACATATAACTGTATGGGTGTATATATCTCTTCTAAGCATGTGTTATCGTATGTATGTATTTGTCTTCACAATTCGAGCATGATGCATGTAATTTTGTTTAGATTTCACTTGTGGTGTCTAAATGACAATAAAGTTTACTTTGACTTTGACTTTGAAAGTGAGGAGAACACAATTCTTATCTACTCACTCTTCTACGAGTCTGTCTGCCATGACATTTTATTGGCGATAATTTTGGTTCAGTGTTCTTCACTTTTATCACCAATGTGGTGATAAACAGTAGGGGTCCCTTTATCTTGTCATGATATTTTTGTAAACAGTTGTCAGAATTGTTATTCATTGTGTAGCACTTCAACTAGCATGTTTGCAAAGTTACAGTTAATATCATGAGCTGGATAATGCATTGACATTTTACAGCTGTATCTGTGGTTATGCTAAAAAGGCGATGCAAAATTATGAGTACATGGTGACAAAATACTAATTTATGCAGAGTGTTGTTGCCAAGAAACAAAATGCCATATTATGGCACTATCTGCTGCATTTTATACTTAATCCCATAACTTACACAAACCTGCTAAGAGAGCATTCTCTCAGTTAGTTCTGATGTGGGTCCCTGAATCTGTTAATGCTGATATGGAACCTCAGGCTCCTTCAGTCCTATTGAGCAAGCACTGACACTTTATTAACTGAATGGTCATGCCTCCAAGATGTTTTACACTAACATCTCACCCTCCCTTCTCAAGTCACAATTAATGGTATTGTTGTTCTGTCTGTGGCAAAGATGTTAGCATCTTGTAATTATAAGAACAGACCTGAATGGACCTTTATTAATATCAGTCTTTTATTCCGAAGACATCTTCCACTGAATATTGTAAAATGTATTTCCTCAGGGCATGAAAATATATTTATTGCAAAACAAAACTGAAAAAACTTTTACGCAGGCTTCATAATATTGAAACAAAAGCTATAAGCCCCCCCAGTTTAAGTGACTTCAGCAAACCAAAACATACTGAATGTGCTACATATCTATAGCCATTTATCTTTAAGAAGTACATCCAAAATGTATCTGTTTAATACTGTTTTTCTCACATAATAACATTCTTTTAAAATACTTAAACAGTAACCTAGTTATAAGACACGTATTGAGGTACTCTCATTTGAATATTGAGCATCGTCACACATTATCCGTAAGCACCTGGAACAATCTATTATGAGCACATCTACAAAGTACGATATATGAAACTATAGTATCTCATCTTAAAATTCACAGTAAAATAAAATTCTAAGATACTAAGTACTCTGCCTGAGACTGCAAGAAGATTAAAAAAGCTCCTATCTGTAGAACTTATGCCCTAGCTCTTATAGCAATTCTAAAGACTGCGCACAAATAACCTACTGCAATCTTATCCCTTGCACAACACCTCAAAGTAACATAATCATAACTGAGCCCATTAAAACAATCTCTCCCTCTCTCTCTCTCACACACACACACACACACACACACACACACACACACACACACACACACACACACATACAATTATAGGATAATTGGTTAAATGCCAGTTTTGTTTAAAGAAAACTCAGCCAGTCAAAATAGTTGAAAGTTACCTTGGGATTCATTAATAGTCCTGTAGGCTTTGATTTAAACATGTTAGTACGACAAGTAGTAGCACTAATGGAATATGCAGGTAGCTCATCACACCTGCACATTTGGAAGCACGTTTTCATGGCCATCAATAGTGTTCACAGTCACGGAAAGATGCTTCATGCTAAAGCACAGAATGTAAATAAAATGTCTTGCCTATAGATACACGTAACATATGAGCATGTGCTGTAGCCCAGACATATTATGGACAAGTACAGTGAAAGAATTCTGAAAGAGGGGAACTGAAATGGAGGATTGCACACAAATAACATTGATTGTACTGCAGAAGTAATTAAGGTGTAGGGTGGGGAAAATGTAGTCAAAAACTGCAATCAAATGTGTTGAAATGAAAAAGAAACATTTATATCATATAAATACTGCAATATTGATGTACTCATAATTCATCCCAATGACAATACTTGGGTTATGCACATAAATAAAAGATATGCTAACAAGGATGTGAGAGAGATATAAAGCTGCAGTGTAACAAAAGGGAGTTAATGTGATAATCATGGTAATAAAATGGTGAGTTCAGGTAACAGCAATGACAGTATATATGTTATGGGATAAATGCATAGACTACAGTTATTGCATATGAGGTGTATATGCAGAGAATTTATGAATGCTTTCCAACATCGGTGCTGTATTCTCCACTTCATGTATACACAAGAAGAAATTAACCTTATAGTAGTTGTGCCATACACATCAGAAAAGGACATGCTTTTGCCAATAACGTCATTTGCAACCATTAGAAAAGGGTTTATCACCTGTGAACATGTAATAGACAAGCATGTGTTGTACATTTACCTAAATGCTAATTGGTAATATAATATCACTCAACATACAGCAGTGACAAATGACAACACAAATCTAATGGCATTTCATGGTTTCAAAGTTTCCCTTGGTAAATGGCACACACCTCATACATCATTATACTGGGCATGGTCACAAGGAATTACAGGGGAACAGTGACATAACAGGAATTCAACAGCACCAACACACAAGAAAGTATCATAACAGCAGTCCAGTCAAAATTTACGATGATCTGGCAACATGCCAAATAGTAAGAAACATTTTATGAAAGGCCTCATGTGACATTAAGCTGTACAGTATGATGAAAAGAATTGTAAAAAATGTTTGGGTGAAGGCATGCAATACAGAGCATAATTACTTTAGACAAAGGTAATGCCTATGAACAATGAATCACATAATAAACATGTGCATCATGTTATTTCTGAACATAAGCCAGGACAGATATCAGAGAAATGCATGTAAACCATGGACACCACAGAAATAACACACATTGGTTGTGTCGTAAAAAACACCTCTGAAGGGCTTAAAGCACTTTCCTGTCATAAGAGGTATTGATGCTCTACCTCGTAGGACGATGTCTGAAACAATGGCCTTCTGACTCTGTCATAACTATTTTCTGTGTGTAAGTCACAGCTGTCTGACGCTGTTTACCTCCATAAGGTCATGGATGGTTTGTGCAATAGACAATTGAGTGAAAGTACAATGGCAAATATCCAGAATGTAGTTTCACAGACGTTCGAATGTGTGAATGCACTATGCCATTCAAATGAATAACATCTGTTCAACATCCAGATTCTGTGTAGGGATTTTTGACATAGTGCTGCAAACACATTCTGAAATTCGTTCATATCAGTTGTTGTTATACACGATCACACAAACCATTCGCGACCATTTGGAGGTTAACCGTCTGACACGTGTGTTACAAGATACAAACCCTTGCCTAAGATGCTAGGCTCTCTACAGACCTCAGTCTTGACTGCATGTGCCATGGGAGATAGCAATGGAGGCTGTCACAGTAACTGAAATCAATGTAGGAAGTAAGAAAGGAGTTACAAATAGTATTTATACAGAGTCTGGAAAAATGGAGCTACACATGTTACTGCCCACTAAACAGAGAGTAGTACAATCTCAATGCTTCTTTGCCAAGGAAACTGCTTCCATCATAGAGTACATGCATTTTCTCAAAATTGAAACACATTATATCCGTGTAGTTATGCATACAAGCCAGTACTCAACACACCTGTCACAGGAACACTCATAGCACAATATCCCCTGAATGACTGTTTCACTGCCATTCAATTGCAACATGGGATTATTTATCCTTGTCCAACATAAAAATGGATAAGAATAACTAGATGCAATTTTTTTATGTAAAGATGGTGATTCCTATAATATAAAAAAATTGAACATCAAGCTATGTAATTTACTGGCTAATGACAAGGAGTGTAACACAAAACTACACTCACTGGAAGCACTCCTCACTTTGGAGGATGCTGATGTCTGTGCTGTTACCGAGAAATGGTTTAAGGCCACTGAGAGCACCCTGGCTGTGCAGACCTCAAAAGGAGCATGAAGGAACCAAAGTTAAAAGTGTATCCATCTTCATTAAAACCAAATGCACTTCACAACTGGTCAAATAACATGACTCTCGAAGTACTCCATGTACACTTAACTATTGGGAAAGTACCATACCACATCATTGCTAGCTGTAGATCCCCTGCCATGAACAAGAATAAGCACACCACCTACCTTGACTTACTGGACTCTCTTCCCATACAGCCCGAGACCTTAGACATGGGAGATTTCAACTATCCTTCCATAGAATGGGGACATACATCAAAAAACCCTTCACCCAGAGGTTCCTTGACTTTGTTAACACAAATGGTCTTCAACAGATAGTCTGCATCCTCACTACGGGCTCTAATGTTCTGGACATAGTACTCACCAACATGGGGGGGGGGGGTCACTGTACTTCCCCATGTGTGCTGCCCTCCCTGGTTGGGACAGATCACAAATCAGTCACGTTTGAAGTAACTACTGGAACTGACACTCTCTGAGGAAGAAAAATTATAAAAAAATGTTACCAAAGCTAACTAAAAGTCACATCACAGTGCAGCTCTTAAACAGCTAAAATGGTTAGAACTACCAAAGCTAACTAAAAGTCACATCGCAGAGCAGCTCTTAAACAGCTAAAATAGTTAGAACTACCAAAGCTAAATAAAAGTCACATCACAATGCAGCTCTTAAACAGCTAAAATTGTTACAATTGCTACACTGTAAACAATTAACCTTTGCCCACAAAATACTGTATCAACCTGATAAAATCCCTGCTCTAGAAAATCTTATACAACTATACACCACTTCTAGAACCCTCTGTTCCAGTAACAAACTCCTTTTAGAAACCACCAAAGCCAACAACTCATCTGGGGATTCTAACTTCACAAATGTCATCCCTAAAACATGGAATAATCTTCCAACCCCTATCACCTCCAACTACTCAACAGTTCAATTTAAAAAGCTCCTATCTACTCAACACCTGGCTCTGTTCTTGCAACTTTCCTGAATAACTCTACCCTCAGGATATTAACCACTTCTTGTTCATTGGGTACTATTTTACTCAAATCTATGCAATCATTTCTATTGTAACTTGCTTTTCCTTTTTATTTTTTAGATATTTACACTTTTGTTATGTTAAAGTTAAAGTTACATGCAAAGACCTGTATTGGGCAACATTGTATTATTGCTGATTTGGAATTGCTACTGGAATTGCTTGTGTTATTGTAACTTTTATGGTGTTTGTATTTCCTAATGCTGGAGCTTTTCTCTCCAGGCTTTCCCTGAAAAGGGACCTGTATCTAATTGGACTTTCCCCATAAGCAAATGTAAAATAAATAATAAATAAAGTAATACAGCCTACTATGTGTTGGTATAAAAGACTTCATACCACCCACAATCACAGACATCAATGATTACTATGCAGAAGTGAATGCAAATACCCTGTACAAACACTTAAGTGACTGCCAAATCTCTGCTGTATCTTACTGGATCAAAATCAGGTCTTCCTGTAAAAACAAGCAATCGTGGTGAACTTCAAGTGCTAACAGATTATATAATAAGAGGAAGAAACTGTTGTCCAAAATCCAGAAGGATATTACTCTGCAGAGGAAGAGTTCCCTCTTAAACCTAAACAAGAAAATCAGAAATCTTGTAAGGTCTTCAAAAGCAAATTATGAAACTAAAATCACATCCCTAGCCTAGGATAATCATAAGGCATTCTTTAACTATGTCCAAAGTCTAAAAGGGAATGCCCAGCTATGTGCTGAACTGTAGGTGGGATCACTCATGCTACACTGGAAGATAGCATCAATCTGCTAGCTGATAGATTCAGCACAAACTTCATCCCCTATCCCTATCTACCATATCGCAAAGCATACCTGGCACAAGCCCTCTGCCTAGTATCTCTAGAGAACAGGTCCCCTCAGAGCTCACCAAGGCCAAAAATATGACCTCAATGGGACCATATAATTTTTCAGGTTGCTTACTAAACAATCTACAACAAAACCGAACAGACCCACTCGATGTTCTCTTAAATCATAATTGGCTATATTCCTACAGAATGGAGAACAGCAACAGTAATCCCCTTGAACAAAGGCAGACAGCAACTGACCCTGTGAAATACATACCCATAACTCTAATCAGCCTCATCTGCAAGGCAAAGGAAAGAATTATCATGGTCCTTATCAGCAAGGACATAGGTGACCTTCAGACACTGGACCCAACCCTGTTTGGCTTCATTAACATTAGATCATGCTTATTAAACCTGGTAGACTTCTTAGAGAATGTCACTAAAGCCATAGATGAATGTAAGACAATGCACACAACCTGTCTTGGCCTTGCCAAGGCTTTTGACACAATTCCCCGCTCTGACATTGTTGAGAAAATCTCCCAGATAGGGATTAATCCTTACATTACTAGATGGGTAGCCAATTGGCTCACCGGCAGAACATGATCTGTCAAAATTGGTGATTCCACCTCCACAAGTAGACCCGTCGCCAGTGTAGTACCACAGGGGTCTGTGTTGGGTCCCTTACTGTTTGTCATCAATTTCTCAGAAGTCCAGGCCAAAGTAGACAGCCTTTGGCTCACCAAGTTTGCTGATGACTGCAAACTGGGAACAATCATTGATTCTCTCCTTGATGTCAACATATTACAAGAAGGGCTAACACAAACAAATGATCGCATGGTCTATAACTAAATGCAAAAAAATGCATTATAATTTCATTTGACAATGGAATTCCCTACAAATTACAATAGTGACAGCACCCCAGTAAGTTCCAACCCAGTGGTGTGAGGACTGATGACACATGCTGATAGCAATCTGAACTTTGACCACCATGTTTTAACAGTAATAAGGAAAGCCTTCTGTGTAGCACACCTTATAAGCAAGGGCATAGCATCCAGGTCAAGGGATGTTATAACTCCACTGTTGTTGACCTTTATCAGACCCCTAATAGAGTATACTGTACCCTTTTGCATGTACCACACCAGACACCTGCAGCAGCTGGATAGACCTCAGAGGCTTCTCACTTAGAAAATACAGGGACTTCAAACCATGACGTACATGAACAGGCTGAAAGCCCTGTCACTTTACTCTGTATCTTATAGGCTGCTGAAAGATGACTTGTACCTGGCCTATAGGGAAATTTCCAGCTCTGCCCTAATGGAAATGCTGCATATCCACAAGTCAAATGGCACTCACTCTAGGGATCTCAATATAGCTTGTGACATTAAAAGAACATACTGGAGAGACAGATATGTCTCCCAGAGGATGCCGCTTCTCTGGAATAGACTTCCTATTCATGTAAAACAGAGCTTCTTACTGACTCTATTCAAATGCAACCTGGATAATTGGATGGGAGAACACAAATTCACCTCTGGGGTAGCACTCATGTCCCTTATGGACAGGGGTAGCCAGTGCTGATCACAGACCCTCACTGTTCATTCATTCTTTCTGCAAACTACCTATAAAAGAGCAAATGGGGATACTTGATATTAACATGGCTAGGCTTACAAAGGCTCTAGGGCTGCTTGCCTAGTAGCACCGATTAAGCTATGAACATGTGGATGAAACACAAGCGCCACAGTGGAAGTCTTATCACAAGTGTGACACTCCACCTATGCCAAGTCATTGTGTCACATAACTGTGTCACAAACAATCTCTTTGAGATAAAAGGGATGCAGGATGCCTATCCCACTGTAAATGTACACATTATAAATGTGGTGGATGCCATTTATGAACTACAGTGTAAGGCAACACAATGCTAACAGTCACTGAAAGTGGGGTTTGAACACCTGATCATGATAATGCAAATAATGAATGCTCCACGGTAAAATTGTCACTATAATTGTGAGGTATGTTGGTATTTCAAAGCATTACATCATGTTATTGCTGCAAGAGACATATGTGCCTGTAATTGCTGTAGTAAGACAAAAGCATATAGAGTTTCCTTTCATTCTCTTGTGCTAGAGGAGAATGCTTACTACAAATGTTATGTAAGGAAAATGTAATCGCACGTCATCATTACACAGAATAAAACCATTGCTATGTGAAAAATGACCATAATTTTTGTAAAATGATTCAGCATCTATACATGTACACAGACGCTGTATTTGACAATAGTGTTGAATGACATGTAAAGTCACAGTAAAACTGACACAATGTCTAATGACTAAGGAAACAGAACCACACAATAAGGCTCCAAGGAAACAAATTGCAGCCAAGGACAGGACCTCAAATGGAAACATTTTTCTTTATTGGATACAACCACAATAAACATGAAGCACTTTCATCCCCCATAAAATTACATGGAACTTCTTCAGAATAAAAAAATCTGCATTGATCAGGTTTAAATATTATTCAAAACACATACTCAACCAATCAAAGTTAAAAAAACAATAAAACAATTAAAAAACATGAACCCTCAATGTGCCTGAGCTTTAGTAAACAATACATATACTATTATATTCATTCGGGCCAGCATTTAGCTTTAATTGCCATCTTAGTTCATACAATTCTAAGTGTTCTGGTAACACCCTTCCTTGACTGTCTAAAACTATCTCCTGCAGAACAAAAAAAAAAAAACAAATACATGTTCATTGTGTTCTAGCATTAGATGTTCATACATTCTTTCTCTAAACTTTCTACAGGTTTTTCCTATATAAAATGCTGAACATTGCAGACATTTTGCAGCATAAACAACACTTTTAGACTGACAAGTGAAATGACCATGTATATTAACCTTATAGTCACCCAGTCCAAATTTTACCCATTTCAATAACATTGGGGCACTGCACAGCTCACATTTAAAGTTTCCAAAGGGCCTATTATTATGTTCTTTTCCTACCCTATTATTTTCAAGTAGATTTTGAAAAGATCTATCCTTTTTAAACACAATAAATGGCTTAGTGCCTAATTTTTCTACAGTCATATAATCCAAATTAAAGATGGACCAGTTTTTATTGACAATTTTTACTACAGCTAAACGGTCTTTATTGAATGTTGTAACAAAGGAGAAGGTCTTTTTCTCTTTTTCTTTTTCTCCTGTATTCATTGCTCCTTCATCAATAACACCTATTGCATGCTCACCGTCACAATATGTGGACTGTTGACTTAAGATGAGCCACAATCCCACTAGCTCTTTTTGTTTGAACTTCCATATTTACTTTCTGCAGTAGGTGTTTGGCGTAACCCCTTCTCCTAAACATGTCCATAATAAAATTGCTTTCAGCTATAAAGTCGTCATCATCTGTTACCATCCTGGCTGCTCTTACCAGCTGCCCTTTTATCACACTGATCTTTTTTGGTATGAAGGGTAGCAACTACTGTAATTTAAATAAGAGTTCAAGAAAGTTGGTTTTCTATAGAACCTTGATCTAAGTTTCTGCTTCTCTTCATCTATACTAATTTCTACATCCAAATAATATATTCCCTCCTTTTGTAAAGTGTGAGTAAATTCTAAAAAGGTGGTACTATTATTAATGTAATCCAGAAATTCATCCAAAAGCTCTGATGACCCCGCCCAAACTAAAAAAAGGTCATCCAAAAACCTTGTGTAGTATTTTATATTTTCCACAAATCTACTTCCCAAAAAGACATAATGTAATTGCATATATGGGGGCACAAGTGACCCCCATAGCTACACCTACCACCTGCTTGAAGTATTGTCCCTCAAAGAAAATGTAATTATTGTGAAGAATGACTTCCATGAGTGCAATTATCAAATTAATACGATCCTGTGTGTATTTCTTAGTCATACAAAGTTGTGCTTCAAGCCATTCTAAACCCTCCTTATGGGGTATAACTGAAAATAATTTTTAACATCTATAGTAACAAAAAATCATGCCTTCAAAAAATGCTACTTTGTTTAAATCCTTCAGAAAATCCCACAAATCTTAACATACATACTTCCACCCCCTCTTTTAAATAAAAGTCTACTAACTTTGCCATAAAGTGGGTCTTGGATCTTTTTCCATCACTATAGGTCTAAATGGGGGTTGATTTGGGTCCTTATGGATCTTAGGGATCCCAAAGATACTTGTAATCACCAGGTATTCATTTTTGATGTAATTATACTCATCCGGGTTAATGTGACCCTGAAAAATCATGTCATCCAGTGTGGTGTCTATGCTTTTAAAGGCAATGTTAATTTCATTTTGTGAAACTTCTATATAAATACCAACCACTAAAATAACATTCATACTGTTACTATAGTCTATTTTGTCCACAATTACCATCCCATTTCCCTTATCAGGTTTCATTACACAAATTTGTTTATCAGTGACCATATCAAATAACCATGTCCTTTCACTAGCAATCATATTGTCATCACACACATGGGCCTCTTCCTTCAACATTTGCCTAAAATCTACCTCAATGTACAAGATTATGCATAGGTAGATTTAACATACTAGTTTTTTTTTCAAACATCTTTTAACACAGTCTACATTTTCCCTATTTGAATTAAAGAACAAACACAAATTTAATTTTCTAGTATATAGCTTCAAATCAAGTAGCAAATCAGCAATAAGGCCTCTGAGTGCAGGAATAAAACTGAACCCCTTAGTACATTTGCATGCATCGGAGTAATATTCTTACTAGAATAGTTATATACCTTCAAATTCTTTGCAGTGTTAAAAATAATATCAGTCCCTCTTTGTTGGTCTACCATTTCTTCATCATAAAATGTCAGCCACCATTGAATCAGATTCAAAAGGGCCATTCAAATTTAACTGTGTGTTAAAATCACTAAATAAATCACTCAAACAGTCAAAACCCATTGAAATGTCCATGGGAACACTAAAATTGCTTGTTTCAGTGTTAAAATCACAAAATAAGTCACTTGTAGAGGCATTTTTACATTCAATTGCAGTGTCCAAACTTTTTAGTGTTTTTTTCTGTTGCCAACTGCCATATTTCTATTTTAGTTATGTTCCTTGGGCTAAGTAATTACCATTCATGTTGCTGTTCTCCTGTTGCTGTTGAAAATCCTCTGGATAATTGTTCCTTTCATTAAATTCAGATTTATTCTTCAAATGTTCAGATCTCCTCACCCCTTCATTGATTTCAGCATAAGTGTTAGGCCTGTGTGAAGTCTGCTGCTTTTGAAAACTTGGTGGTGATGTCATCTCTGACTCATGATTCCAGCAGTTGTGATTGGCTGAAGTAAGGTTGTTTCCATGGTTACCAGTACATTTGGGGTAGGCACAATCATTTCTATATGCTTCCAAGTCCCTGTAGATTTTCTTCATTTTCCTTAGAAATATATCATTACAAATATTGTCAGTCTTGGAAAAAATTTTATCATAGTTCATTTTATAGTACTCAAAAAGAACATCCTTCCTTAAAGCACCATTTATAACCTCCATTTCTTTATTGAGGTTATCCACAGCAGTTAAGTTGTTTTTGATCACTGCATCATTTCCAAGCCTGCCCTGTCAAAAATACTATGCAAGTCTCTAATGAAACCAGGGTCTGTCGAGTCACCATTAGGGTAATACTAGAGTCTCAACCCTTTAAGTACTTGTTTAAGTTCAGTGCTTCTCTGCAGATAACTATTCTCCAACTGTATTGTCAAAATATTTTAAACTGTCCAGAAATGGCATAGTCATGTTTTCATTGGTACTATTCAGTTGCTGTCAATACACATCAGTATTCTGGTGAAAAAAAATGGTTGTGCTTCCAATCACCCATTGTATTTGTTCTTTCACCAGAGGTTGAATTACTATGCTGTACATTCTCACCAGAAATAACAGGTGTGGCTTGTGTTAATGGTAAGCCTAAACTCAAGTTCATACCATGATTGCCACTTAGTGAGAGTCACAAAGTTCTAATGTGAGATTCTCCTTTGTTACAGCATTCAGTAAAGAAAGTTTAGCTGTATATTGTTAACTAAAGCTCAGGCACTTTGAGAGTTAATGTTTTTTAATTGTTTTATTGTTTTTTAACTTTGATTGGTTGAGTATGTGTTTGAATACTATTTTAACCTGATCTATGCAGATGTATTTTGTTCTGAAAAAGTTCTATGTAATTTTATGGGGAACGAAAGTACTTAATGTTTATTGTGGTTGTATCCAATAAAGAGAACTGTTTCCATATGAGGGCCTGTCCTTTACTGCAATTTGTTTGTTTGGAGTCTTACAGTGTTGTCTGAGCAGCATTGGCTGGATTTGAATTAACAGCTTAAGATCACAAGATAGAGAACAGTGCTTAAATCACACCGCATGTTGTTGTATAACTCTGACACTACTCAGTTGAATGGATGATCTCACCATTGTTTCTTATCTGCATGTTTATCCTAAAATGTGGTTGAAGGGTACAATGACATATCATATATGTATTTGAAGGGTAGTCCAACATTACGAGAGTGAACGACACACACACAGCTGGACTCAAACCTTCTACTGATGTAGATACACAATCTACAAAGAACACTATCAAAGTCATGTACCACAGGAGAAGATAGACTACAAATTTGCATTACTTCAGTTATGTAAGGATCATGTAGTCCTTCTGTTGACAAAAATGCATTTTCTCTGAGGATGCTAACATTTGCTGGTTTAATGCTGTGCCACTGAAAATACACCTCATAAGTGGAATTGTACATAACAGTGGTTTAGAGGTTGCCAACTGTATATGACAGTAATCAAAGTCACACTAAGCAAGGATTCACTCAAACCACCTACTTATCTGCATTACACAATTTACAGACCACAGTATAAGTAGCCAGCTCCACAGGAATTCTGAGTACAAGTGACACATGCAGCATACATGAAGAATGACATCAGCAGTCTATTAGCAAGAATATGTGTGTATTAAAATGACTTTTACAGCCATCTGTACAATGTGCGTAAAACAATCCTGAATCCAGTTATAGTCATACACACACTCTTAGAAGGCAATCATTGATGCATTTAAACTCCTACCTATTTAGCTACACATTCTAGAGAACAATGTACGAAAAGCAAGCACCACAGGAGAAGTCTGACTTGTTAAGTGCACTTTAAAATGAATGACCTCATCAGTATAGTGCAGAGAACAAGCTGTTATGAAAAGTGTGATAAGGTCAAGGGGGACTCATCTGTCTGTCTAAAGGTTCCTCATGTGAAAATGGATTGATCTCTCCTTTTGTTGAAGTTATACCTACCCGGATCTGAATCTGAAGTTTATACTTAATAAGCAAAAGTGCTAATCTATTGTTTTTTGCATTGTTTGGTATATATTGCTTTTTTATTGGTCATACTATCTGGAGGAGTCTCTGTGGCCTGCAGCTTATATTTGTTGGTTTACCATTTTGTCTGTTTTTTTTAAATACTACATATCTAGTTACATAATCTACAGGTCATTGCATTAAACACACACACACACACACACACACACACACACACACACACACACACACACACACACACACACACACATAAACACTACTGTTAAAGTACAGCATCTTTGAGTGGATGACATCACTATGTCATTATAAAAATATAGCTATGCTTAAAACACTATAGACTGATGCTGGATTATACTTCTAGGCAAAACATGTCACTTCAGATGAATGTTACACAATGTAAGTGTGAGTAAAAGCATTCCAATGTCTTATGAACTCTAATCTCACATGGTAGTTAGTGCTGAATTTGATCCACCTACCTAATTAGTTACACAGTGAATAAATCACTGTATGAACCACAAGCACCACAGGAGAAGTCTGACTTCTACTGTGTAACAGTGCACTTTAGAAAGAATGACCTTATCATTGTTTTTCAGAGAAGATGTTGTGAAAGGTGGGATAAGGAGATGGTGGAAATATCTACCAGTTTCTTGAGTGTGGAAGTTGATTGAGCATAGCTCTACTGGTGGACATGTTCAGCTAACTCTATACACCTCCCATGACATGCACATAAGATTCCCGTGTTGAGCACTGAACCTCTTACTTGTCTTGTTACACAGTCTAAAGAGCACAGTATTATTTGCAAGTGCCAAAGAAGAAATCTGAATCTTAAGGGGATAAAGTGCACTTTTAACAGGATGACCTCATCGATGTGTTGCATGGTGGATGTTTCTATTAAAAGTGGAATGAGGGAGCCATGTATAAAGTTAAATGTATTCTCCTGAAGGGAAGTGGACACCACGCTAAGCATCACACACACACACACACACGCACACACACACACACACACACACACACACACACACACACACACACACACACACATTTTCCACATTCAGTATTGAACTTCTTACCGATCTAGTCATACAATCTAGAGAGGACAGTATTATTAGCAAGGTGACAGCAGAAGTCTGAGTTCAATGGTGTAAAAAAAGTGCAGTTGTAATTGATAAAAATTCACTGTTTGGAACAAATGGTACTGTGAATCACAGATTTTGGAGCAAACACATATGCATGCACAGGACAAAATAACAGCACTGTGAATGTCCCATGTAATGACATACTTCTCTGCTAAGATACATATACTGTCCTTCATATACATTACGTTACTGGGAGAGACATGTATATTTTTCACAGTGTGGGATGCCAAGGAGAACTGCACATGTAATTCAGTGGATTATCAATCAAACTTTCCTGCCACTTTATTCCAAGATGAATACACACGTCTTGTCTCATGCTTGCAAAATGGGCATTGACAAGTCAAATAGACACTTCCTACATAGGACAATACACTGCCAAATGCATTATGTATAAATATGTTAAACAACATTGTAACACAGACATACATTAACCAACTGAATTAACTGAGTCAACATCACTCTGAAATTAAGATAACTTGTCAAAATTCAACCCAGACATACAAACATTATGCAACCTAAACAAATAATTATTTGTTGTGGGTTATTTCTACTCTGCCAGAAAAGCAGCTCTGCCAAACTCAATGTTATTGCTAATAGCAAAGTATTAATGTGCATAATCATGTCTTGAGGTGTTGAACTTAGAATGGGAATTAACAATAGCCTGTGCTGCTCTTTGCCAACTTTCATGCAAAGAAGCATTATGCACATACAACCATGTGTGAACTTGTTGGAATGCAGAACAGATATCCATCACCATCATATTTCATGCTTGATGATTTACACATTTTGTCATGGCAGTTGCATTTAGTCAATCCTTATATGAATGCTATAGGTGTATTATGAAATACATGAGGGACCAAACTTGTTATTGCTGGTGGAAACATGGTTTCTAGAAACATTTTGGAATCAAAGAGGCTGACTGGATGGCACAGAAGTAGTGGGAAGAGGTGGACATTTTGTGACAGTAATACCCAACACAGACATAATGACACATTAGGGCATGTTTCATTTCTGCACATATTTCTGTAGTGCTCTTCTTTGCTTTATCAGCATAATTATTCAGACAAGATCTGTACAAGACAGGCTTCACAATAGGAAACAGGCATGTTAATGTAGCAGCAGCTGGATAATGTTGTGTTAAGGATTGTTGTAGCCAACATTTATAACCACAGGAGTCATACAAAACATTCAAAAACATTTTTGCATACATCTGGATTCAAACCTTGACAGCATTCCAAGAAAAAAATAATGTCGGATTATTATCAAAACATACCACATAAGAAGTCGTATTTCACAAAGCTCCCACATGACAGCAGATTGCAGAAAACAAGACTGCAGGTATTCATTTTGATTAACCTTTTGACAGCTGTAAGAGTACATTCAACCCTTCAGCTTGAGGAAAAGTAGATTAATTGAATATACACAGCTAAACACAGTAGAGCGAAGGACACCTGAGCAATGCAGCTAAAGGCAAAAACTCACAAGATTTTGTCATAAGCTGTGTACTTCCATTTAATGTAATTTAACCTCAGTTACATTTGGTGCTTGGTACTAGACATTGTGCACATTCAGAGGAGGAAGACTAATGACACAGAAGGGAGAAGATACATGGACAGGAGGAGAGGGTGGCAGGGATAAAGTAGATTCTGATAGAAGCAGGATAATGTCTCATAACAATATATAGCTAACAAGTACATATAAAATAGTGTACTAAAAACCATCAGTAACAATTAGCTAATGCCTGGATTAGAACCCTTGAATGTAATAAAAAAAAACCTGTCTTCACACATGAGCATAATCTCATCATAAAGACATTCGTAAATGGGCATGCCTTCGTTGAAGGTTGGACGTCGAGCTGGCACCTCGGCGTTCATGAAAATCTACTGACAATCATTAGCGGACCGGAGTTCCGCTGTGGTGACTCCTAACCAGGAAAAGCCGAAAGACAAACAACAACAACCCATGGAATTACTACTATGTACTATTGAAATAACACAATTAAAAGACAGAGAACTTACTGAAGCAGAAAGGGCAAATAGCGAGAGAGAAAGAGAGAGATACAGACAGATTGAAAGAGGCATAGCAACAATATTTTTTGTGAGACATGTAAGACCATCTATAGCATATGTTACTCTTACTTATTAATTCATTATTAAGTTGTCCTGCTCTGTACAATAAAGTGCTTGTTACAGGGAGTAAGAAGGGGTAGGAGTGTGAAGCCAACATTAATACATACACAGGATAAGGACCAACATTAACACATACACAGGATAAGGGTACCAGCATTAACACATATACAGGATAAAGCCCAACATTAATACATATGCAGGATAAGGCCCACATTAACACATACACAGGATCACATACACAGGATAAGGCCTAACATTAACACATACGCAGAATAACATACACAGGATAAGGCTGCCAACATTAACACATATGCAGGATAAGGCCCAACATTAACACATATGCAGGATAAGAGTGCCAACATTAACACATATGCAAGATAAGGGTGCCAACATTAACACATATACAGGATAAAGGTGCCAACATTAACACATATACAGGATAAGGGTGCCAGCATTAACACATACACAGGATAAGGCCCAATATTAACACCTACCCAGGATAAGGGTGCCAACATTAACACATACCCAGGATAAGGGTGCCAACATTAACACATACACAGGGTAAGGTCCGGCATTAACACATACACAGGATAAGGGTGGCTTACTAAGTCTCCCTGTTGGGGCGGGAGTGTTTTTGCAAATGAAGACTTGCTGCTCTATTCAATTGGTATGTCAATGAAATGTTGTAAATGGAGAGAAATAGAAATGTTTGCAGTTAACTATATGATAGGAATAAATGTCATGAAATAATAATTTGACCTACTGTAATTGAACCCATGACAGTATGCAAAAACATCATTCTACAAACAGGAGCTACCTGAACATATCACATAGGAATTTTGAGTTCATTATATCCATCAGCCTATGCACTGTTAAAACAGCTGTTTCACAGTACTGCCTTCATTTTGCTTTTATTATGTATTCCCATAGTGCAGCAGATTTAAGCACATTTGAAAGTAACCAGACTACTGCTGCTGAAATTAAAATCTTCAGCTTTTGCAATAGGAAATTAAACAGTGTTCACCATCACTCACCATTATTGTGCTATGCCAAGCTCAACAAAAATGCTGAGGACACAAAGTGAAAGCTGTTCCATGGAGAATTTCTGTCTGTGTATGTTCATAGGTTCATAGGTAGGTACCAGGCTTTTGACCCTGGGGCATATACAAGCACAGCCAAAAAGGCACCCTGGCTTTTGCCACCCAAGAAAATTATTTTCCTGTGCCCCTGTCAATCAGAGCCACAGAAGTGATCCTCGGGGTGAATTTCCTATTTCCCATCCAATCATCAAGATTTTTCTTGAAGAGTGCTAGTGAGGAGCTTTGTTTGATATAGATAGGTAGTCTGTTCCAGAGTATGAGAAGTCTCTGGGACAGGAATCTATCCCTCCGGCATGTTCTGTTTAGTGGGGTGACAAGGTTTAGGTCCCTAGAGCATGTAGCTTGGAGGGATTGGGATTTCTTTAAGTGTAGTATGTCCACCAGCTCTGGGTTTGACATAGCTTTGTATGTTAGGCAGAGATCGCAATGGAGTAAAGCTGGAGTTTTTTGAGACCGTCTGCATAGGACATCTGTTTGAGGCCAGTAATCCTCTTTGTGAGGTATTTCTATGGCCTCTGCAGTTGTTGTAGATGTCCCAGATCTGATCTCGCAGGCAATAAGTTGTGCACTAAGCTGCACAGCCTTGCCAACTACATTTGCACAATTGCAAGTCTATTTATTCCTTGTCATACACACTGGCAGTACTTACGTAAAATAGTTCTAAAGATGTGAAACATGTCAGTGAGATTTGCCATTTGTGATGCTCAGACTACTGACACGTTGCAATATTCAACAATGAAATGCTTAATGACTTGGTTTACAAGCCTTAGTGTTTGGAATGATTAATAGGATAAATTGTGAACTATTTTGATTTTGGGACTTATTCACTGTTAAAATTGTATTTTACCAGCTTGGAATCAAACCAATGGGATAAAGAGTGCAACAACTAAAAATTAGTTTATTAACTCTCATTGCCACAAGATATCTTCATTTTAAGCTTGCTAATTAGATATAAATTCAGAATGAAAGGAGATATACTTCAAAGACGCCTGTTTCTGTGTGACTTTAAGTAGTCCTTGCAATGTATTCCGGGTCTATATTAAATCAGCGAACACTGATTTATCAACCCCATGTAAGCGAAAGCTTACAATCATAAAACACTTAGAACAGTGATTTTTTTACCAAGGAAAAAAAAATTGTTGTTCTACAAAAAAAAAAAAAAAAAACTTTAAAACATTATGTAAAGTGGGGGGGCTTCACCCACCCACACACCTCCTACTTAAATAAACCAACTTCGAGATCATACTACAGTGATGAAAATGGCAAAGTAATGAAGGCAGCCCAGTTATTTCTTTCCCAGGAAAAGAAATTGCTTATATGCCTATTTGCTATTTTGCCGTTTCATGCTTTCAAGTTCGATCAAGACACATTCGAAGGAATGCATCTTGGATTATATAATAGGAACCCTGTATTCCTATACAAAATGCAGTGTTTCTGTTTGTATATAAGTTTCATATGGATGTAGTTGTGTGACCTGAGTAACACAGGTTGGGTTATGTTACATAAATATTTCATAAACCATACTGTCCGAAACATATACTTAGGGTATGTAATGAGTCCTGATGATTATAACAATAATATTGTGCCCACCATAGATAAGAAAGTGCATTTTAAATTAAATATCATTATCAGGTTTAAGAAATGTTTCACACATTAACTTGGGGCTATATGTGAAGCATTAATGATACATGCTAAATAGAAAAGTTTAATTATGTAAGCATTACTGATGTATTGCTTGCAATAAACATGTTTAGCATTCTCATTTGTCTTTTGTTTTAAATTCTTAGTCAAAATGTTGTGAGAAATGTCACTGCACTTAAACCTTGCACCACAGACATAGGTGAGAGGCAGAATTTCTACACTCAGTAATATCCAGAGCACTGTTGAAAGCCCATTGTTGCCAGGCTTGTGTGTGCTATATAAATTAGCCTAAACTCAAATTTTTCCTTTTTCCTTTTGTAGTGAACCAGGTTTGCACATTGCTGACCACAGCGCAAATGCAAAAGGCAACAAAGTAAGAAATTATATGAAACCATAATGAAAGTGCAAAATAAATATGAATATTACTTTCATCACTGGCTAAAAAAATCAACATCTCATAATTGTTTTATGTAAAGGCAACCTGTTCTTCAATATGTGTTCTCACACTTTAGAACTTATTTTTGACAGCAGGCATAGCAAATGTCATTAGCAAGACATATAGATGATTCTACTACTAGAACACACTGGTAACAGCAAATCACAAGGACTATAGGTAACATATTCAGCATTTCTCGCTCTCACTTAGGGCATGCGAATCATCTTCCAAAATGTGCTTCAGTCCTTGCACTTGACATCATTATCAACACTTCCTTACATTGATTTAACCCCCACAGCTAATTTTCTCCAAAGTCATTACATTTTCAGCTTGTGCCACAGACACAGGTAGATCACAGGTACATTTCATGTAGGCATTACTATTTGGAGTGCTGACAGATGCATAATGATGCCAGGCTTGTTTGCGCTACATAAGGCAGCCTAAACTAAAATTTTCAGGTTTTTTGGCAGTGAACTATGTTTGCATGCTGATGAATAGCGAGCAAATGCAAAAGACATTAGAAAAATATATGAGAGGGAAGAAAAGCTGACAGTAAAATTAATTCAATCAATGGGTATATCTAGCAATGATTAGGGCGAGAAGTGTATTCAAGTGACACATTCATCTTTCTGACATCTCCTTGACACATCAGAAATTTACTTTGTGGAAAACATTTTCAGACTTTTAGTTAATGACAGGTAGTGTGAAAGTGGACAGACAACAGCTCACCTGCTGTTAGCACTACTGAAAATAGTTGTGTTTTACACAACACAGTGATACAAAATTGTGTAGATATGTATTCATACCCCCTGCATAGAACTAATAATTAACTGTATTTGAAGCCAGCATCACTCATCTTATTTCTCACAATTCACTTCACTTACACTTTTTGTCACAGGGATAGTGAGCTAAGAGGGAGAAATTATTCACTAAGTTCTATCTAGAGTTCTGATGGCCATGCATTGGTGCCAAGCTTGTTTGTGCTCCAGAAGGCAGCCCAAATTAAAATTTTCACTTTTTTCCTGAAGAAGTTAACTGATTTTGTGTACTGCCAAGCAGAGATAAAATTAAAAAGGAAAGAGAAAAAAAATGAAATACAACAAATACTGACATAGAAAAAAGCTGAAAGGAAAACGTAATTCAAGCATAGGGTATACCTAGCAAAGACCAGAGGAAGAATTACATTACAGAGACACATCCATTCATCTCACTTCTCCTTGACACATCAGAACTTTAATTTATGGCATACATCATCAGGACTGTAGGTACTGACAAATAATAGTAAAGGGGACAGACAACAACTCACATGTTGTTAGCAATACTGGTAATATTTGATTTTCAAACAGCAACACAATAATTTCACAACATGTGGGTAAATATGTATTCAGAAACCCCCCTTTTTAAAATTACCCCTTCACTAGAAATCTACCTGACAGGTGCACTTTCTTCACTATGTACTATCCACCATACTTAACTGCACTACAGAAGGCAGCCTAAATTAAGTTTTTCATTTTTTCCTTAAGCATTGAGCTGTATTTTACTGGTGGGGACTGCTTCTAGTCCAGAGCGTGCAGATAGATAGAAAATAAAAGAAGGTATGAAACAGAAGAAACATTATGAACAAAGGATTTAAAATGCATACTTTTGATATTTCTTAAACTTGTCTGTGTTTCAATGTGAATGCATGTTCATAAAACATCATTGTGTTCACACAAATACAGATATGTTTGGACTAGAAGCTTAGGACACCCCAGCATTCACAAGGTGCAGTTTAGATTTTTACAATTATGTGCCTCATACACTACTCTATACTTAGTAAGTGATACAGTATCAATTGACATTTCAGGAGAAACAGAAAAAAGTCCAGACCTTTGTTCTGCATAATTTGCAGTTAGATATATTGATGGCTATGATAAAGCAACAGGGCAAATAATAATTTCTTGCACAATATAAAATAAAATATTTTAACACTGCACCTCTTTGCTTTGCTTTATTTTATGAAAATGTTCCCATATTCATACTTTTCTAACAAGATTAGTGTACTTTGCCATGCAGTTTCTATAGATTTCAGTGAGTAATCTACTTCCTTAGAATTACAGACACAATTATATTTAGAGGTAGAAACTGTCATCAGAAACAATTTATATAAATTTTAGGAATGTTACTGTCCTAAGTCAGTCAGTGGTAGTCACAACATTTCTTGTCATTACCTTGTCTGTGACACAGCCTGACGGATACTGCAGTCAGAGTAATCATTCACACTTGCAAGTACTTAGCAGGTAACATTTCTCAGTGCTCATCCTTGTAGAGTTAGGGCATGTGCAGGCAGGAACATAGGTCCTTGCACTATGTTTCAGTTCCCTGCAATTAGTGCAGATTTTGAAATTCAAGAATGCTAATGAGTTCAGACCCCATTTGCATATTTGCAGGGCCCACTTGGCTGAATCTTTACTATAACAAGGAAATCATGTAGTTGAGAAAATGTGTATTGTGATAGGGTTGACTCTTTATCCATTAAGCTAAATGCTGCTAATTGCCTGCAAAACACATTTTTACGGTCACAACTAACTTTATGCAGTTGGAAGTAGCTGTTTTTTTTTTCTTTATAAAATTATGTATTTCAAACTTAGTGATGGATTGTATTTCGCAGTGACAGTGCACCTATAGATTACTGTATGCATTGCTTGCCCCTTGATGGTGGAACAGGCATTTATATCCATTATTTGTTACATTGCAAATGTTTGTGAAGAATGTAACACAACATTATGGAATATTTTCTATGCACATCTGACTAGTTATTACAGAAGAGTGTTGCATCACTTTCTAGTGAGGTCAGGTGTTTGATGTTTGTAGCCTACACATGTGTTAAGCCTGTGATATGTAACTGACTACCCTCCATTTTACCCACTTGCACTGGAGAAGTGTACATTGCTTTGGTTAATGCTGCAATGTACTACTTGGTATACATAATTGTTGTTCCCCTTATATGAGCTATCCACTATCTTTTCATTTCTTTTCCTTTTTTGTGGGTGGAGGGGCTGTATTTAATTGTGTGCACTTAAATGGATATTTAATTTTCTTACTTTACTTTGTATGTTGTTGATGGTTCTGATATGGAGGACAACACCAGAGGATATGCTGCAAAACTTTCAAGTAGGCAATAAATTAAAATAATTCACTCTGACATTTTGGTATTAGGCTTGACCTTATGTATCCTCTCCCACCACCACTGTGTGCCAATGATGAATAACTGTGCACTGGTCTTTGCACATTTGTAATGCAGCTATACCTCCATATATGTGTGGGAAAGTATAATGACTGATGCACATTATTGAGCAAAGTCCATAGGTGGATATTGTAGACATCACTGTCATACAATATTACTGACATTACTATACACAGGACAGATATGTCATCTTAAGGACAAATAACTACATGCATATGGAACTAAGCAGTCAGGTGTTTTTTTTTTCTTCAAACAGTTTCCAATCTTGCCTTGGGTCTTGGAGGCAAAATCGAGTGTATATTTATTTACTTTTTCCATGTCTACCTAGTTTGCTGTACAGTTTCCGGTACCATGCAGTCAAACAGACTGTAAACACCCTTTTTCTTGTTGCCTGAGGTCTGGCACCAGCAGCAGCACCTTGATTTAACCCCGTTGTACATAAGGGTTAATAATGGAGGCAGTAACCCCAAACATTTTTTCTAAATGCAATCGTGCCTGCATTCCAAAGAGATTTTAGTTCAGAACAGAAGTGAGCAGCGTGTAAACCATTACTTTATAGCTTCCTGAATAGCTCCATCATGTTAGATTGGTTAATTAACATTCCCATCTTTGGTGTTAGGCTTGCTCTCATGTATTTTCCCTCTCCATCACCCTGTACCAGTGATGGATGACTGTCCACTGGCTTTTGCACATTTTTAATTTAATTTTCATTAGCATATTCTGTTATTTCCCTTTGTTTTGAGCGTCTTGTTTAATGACTACCAAATAGCTTGCTATCATGTTGGGGGAGGTCTCACCACCAACATGATAGCAGCACTTCATGTAGCTGTTAATGAATCCAGCCCCTAATCTCACTGCAGCACAATTGAATCTAATTGAAAATAACTGAAAATGATACAGATAAGCCAATTGAAAAAAAAAAAAAAAAAAAACTGAAACATGAAACTATCAATAAGAAAGGGAAAAGCTTTCAGAAACACCTTTTTTTGCAGTGGGACAAACCCCCTTGTATTTTCCATGTGGGGGGGGGGGCTACACCTTCCACAACCCCCCTTACTTAAATATACTAATTCCACAGTGGCACAGCTGTATAGAAAAGTAAAATAACATACCCAAGGAATTATTTCCAGAGCACATATAAAACCACATCAGCATTAATTATGTATAGGTAGCAAGCACCTGCTAAAGCTTCTTCGCACAGTTCTACATATTCCTGTTTCTACATTAAAGATATATATATATATATATATATATATATATATGAATATGTCACATTCAGTGAAGCTGCATTTCAACAAAATTGTCATTCAACAAAATTGACTTTCAACCCTGTTTCTTAGATCAGTTAGCTTTGGATGAAATTTTCATTCAGCCAAATAACAGGTAACTATATATGAATATAAGGGTCCCTGTCATTTCAGTGAAACTTCATAACATTAAAACTCAAATGGCCAAACCCATTTCACTGAAAATTCATTTCATATAAAAGTGTACAAATGTATAGAAAGTATGCAGTGGTGCTGTTTCTTATCATAGGAGTTAGTCCACCAAAGCATGTGTGGATTTTGATGGTCAGCGTTATACTGTACTCCCAGACCACTGGTTCACTGCGTACGGTGTGTTTGTTTTTCAAATGTGTGACCTTGGAGTTAGTGCGCACACACACACACACACACACACACACACACACACACACACACACACACACACATATATATATATATATATATATATATATATATATATATATATATATATATATATATATACACAAACACACACACACACACACACACACACACACACACACACACACACACAAACACACACACACTCATTAATATGTAATATTTCACCTTTTTGAAGAGCTGACCCTTTGCATAGCCTTATTAGCAAAGAATTATATATTATATATTATATCAATAGTGGCTCTTCACATGCAGTAGCATGTTTTGCTCAGTTCTGCTGCTAGAATCAACCAGTGACAGTGAAGTTTACTTGACAAATTATGACTCAGAATAACTTTTCTCTTGGCCATTGAGAACACTGGATATTTATTTTGTGTATGTTAATGATTGATTTTAATGTGTCATTGATAACAGACCCCCCTGCTTGCCATTATACGACAAGTGTACAAATACTCTTCAGACCAGTATTTAGTTGCTAAGTATTTGTGGCTGCTATCGCAATTATATGTCTTTTAATGTAATTTTACAGTAATTTGTTACAGCTTGAAACTCAGCCAGGCAATCAGGATTCTTTTGTTTCTTTGGAAATAAACAATTCCTGTTTCTGTTGTTATCCTTGCCTATTGTCTGTTCTACATTCTGCATGAATCTCCCTGCTGTGTTTTTTCTTTCATAGCCGAGGTGTTATGAATAGCAACAGCTACATTTGCAAGATCATCCTGTGAAAATCATATTTATTATTATTTCAATCTTGCACAGATTTCTCTATTATTTTCTTCTTATGTTATTGTATTGCATAATGTGTTCTGGATATCTGTAGCAGAAGCAGTTAAGCAAACCAGTCAGAGAATTGTGAAGCTGTACTGGATTAATCATGTGTGTGTGTATCTCCTGTGGAGCTTTCTTACTGACACCTAGACCTGAAACTTCCTACTGTGTTCTAACTTCTTAGTGACTGATATGTTAGATATTACAACAGCTAAATCAGTGCACTCATACTGTGAGCTGTACTTATCTGATGCTAAAAGCTGGCATGTATTTTTTTCTTTTAAGCCTTCCTTCACCATGTGTTTATTCACTTTGATGTTGAATGTAAACAACCAAATCTGTAAGTCAAAAGAATAATATTTACTTCTAGATAAATGTATGTGCGTGACTTAAATGTTTTAACTTCAAATGAACCTGTTACTGGAATGTAGCATGATAATTATTTTATTTTATTTTCAGTGCTAGAAGCATCACACTTAGCCAGGGTTAACAATGCTTACCTTACCATTTACAGTAACCGCTGAAACTTTTGTAGTGCTTATTGTAGTTTTAAAAGTCATACAGACCTCTTAATTGCAGTAATGCATAATTATTACTACATCACTGATTTTGTGGGGATTTTTATATGGACCAATGGAAGTCTTAATGAATGTTGTTTGTAAATTACAATTCAGCATTATTAATGCCAAATAATAATACATTTTAATCTTATTTATGCTTCAGCATTTTTTCCTTTAACCCCATAATCATATACTCTCAGATTCTTATAGTCTATACTTTTGGTTGTTAAATTTCTTTCCCGCTTATCTCCATTTATTGAGAACTCTCAAATTCTTTATTCAAGAATACTGGACAAAGTCATAAAATATTGATCATCCAAAGGCCCAAAATCAGGGACACTTTGTAAACCTTACATGAATTCACTAAGAAAATTAATAGAACAACATTTTTTTGCATCATTTTCTTAAAAATAAAAACTATGAGACTTGAATGTCTAACATTATTGGCTGATTGCAAGAGTCAGTGAATTACCAGGAAAGTCAAAACTTTTATGATGGATAGAGCAAACATGTGAAGCAAAATCAGGAGTATTCTTCAAAATCAGTGGTTGTTGGGAGGTATGCATTCGATCTAGATAACTGATGAGCAGTGGTAGAAATATCTTATCTTTCTTGGTGATGGTTCTGGCATCTGAAATATGGAAAGAGATTCTTTTTTACAATCCATCATTCAGAAAATCACAGTATACATTGGATCAGTATATTGCTAGGAATTCCATGTACACATACGATATACCAGCCAGTTGCAGACATATCCTTGAACTAGATTTTTGTTAAGCATCCAGGTTCAGATATTCACTTATTCTAGGGAATATTCAAGCAATATAAAATTCCAAAATTGTACATATTAAATAAGGTATAAATATTGCTTCAAAATACAACAGTGGCATGTAACTCGGTAAGGTATTTTACAACTTAATATAGAACTACAGTAATGTATAATGCATCTTACTAAGCTGCCTGTCGCTACTGTGCAGGGATGGATTATAATAGGGGAAACTTGTGTGTCCACTAGGGGCTCATAGCACCTTTCCATTTTCCCTGAATTATCTGAAAATATAATGCATCATGTTGTTCTCTTGTTTTCATAATTTCATTCCAGTTTTGAAACAAACTCTGAATGTGCATCTATGTTTGTTCATCATCAGACTTATGAGCTGGTCAGAAAAAAAAAACAATAATGTTGCCCTGACTCCACCTTCCCTCTACAGCAGCTGATTTATCACCAGAATAGAGAGTGATAAAGAATATCTGTGAACACAGGCAATAAATGCTGAGACGCCTATTAAGTTTAAAGAATAAATTCACCATCTCAGGGCATGGCAAGCAATGTTTTTACTGTGAAAAAAAAGGACAGATATATGACTTAGTTCAGTTCTGCTTATCTGCCTACACCTCAGAGGGTTTGTTTCATGGTTCAGTGGCTTGCCCTTTCTTGAGGAGTTTAATGTAGTGGCTGACTCTGTATGCCAGTGGCTATAAGTGTAGCTTTTACATTTTTACTAGGGCTTTCAACTATCTCTGATTTCACAGAATGCCCCTGATATTGCCTTATATGTTTTTCTTATAAAATGTGTGGTCTTCTGGACAAATCATTGAGGATTGCAGTCATTAAATAATGAAACATATTTGAGTTTTATATTGCATTGTCCTCAGAATATGCATGATAATGCAAAACTATTATTCTAGGAACATTCTAAGTGTAAAAGAGACATATTTAAAGTCTGTCCCTGAATTTGTGCCTTTGACCGTCATTATTTTTGGCTTTGTCCCTGATTCTGGCAATAGGATGCTAAGAGGTGTTATCGTTTATCATAATTAAATGAGGTGTACAATGAAAAGTGGCTTTAACTGCTGTGTACGGGCAGGGGTTGACTCTTAATGATAATAACATTTCCTCTTATTTGCTCAGTTTTAAACAGCCTAGTTTTGCAGGTTTGCCATGTGCTTGTGCGAAATAAGTCCCAACACTTTACAATAGCTAATTTGTGTTTGTGTGAAACAAACAAAGAATATGCTACTGCATCCATTATTTATATATTTATATTTGCCACAATCAGACATCTGAAGTATACATACTCAATAATGGGGGGGTCATAATTGCTAGGACTATGAGCTATCTGTGGATGAGAATGACTGACCTTGCTTTCATAATCATGCAAAAATAGTTATTAGTATGTTGTTCAGCTCTATTAGCAGAGCATATTCTCTGTTTGTTTGCCACTGTGGTCAGAAAGTCCTTCTATGTGGCACATCTCATTACCAAGGGTTTTGCATCCAGGAAAAAAGAGGTCATTGTCTCCCTCTACTCTTCCCTCATTAGGCCAATCATCGAATACAATACCCCATTTGTCATGCACCTCACTAGACACCTGCAACAACTGGAAAGACTGCAAAAGTACCTCACAAAGAGGATCCTAGGCCTTAAACATTTGTCCTATATGGACAGACTCAAAAAACTCCAACTATTCTCTGTCTCATATCACCTACTTAGAGGCGATCTCTGCTTGACTTACAAAGCCATGTCTGACCCAGCTCTGTTAGAAATGCTACATCTAAAGAAATCCCAATTGCTCCACACCACACGCTCCAGAGACCTCAACCTCACTATCACAATCAACAGAACATGCTGGAGGGACACGTTCATAACCCAGAGACTGACCATGCTCTGGAATAGACTTCCCATACATGTCAAGCAAAGCACTTCACTGGCCCTCTTCAAAAGAAATCTTGATGAGTGGATGGGAAAAAGAAAATTCATGCTAGAGATCACTCCAGTGGCTCTACTCGACAGATGCACTAGGCACTAAGGTTGGGTGGCACAATGCCAGGGTAATCCTATGATGGGCTAGGCTTGTGAAGGCTCTGGGGCAATTAGCTTAGTACACGCATATGACCCTATGAACCGATTAGCTAGTTAGCATCCTGGCAGGAAAGGAGATTGCCACACAGCCAGGGAGATACCTTTCAATATATTTGGTTGGATTCCAGTGGGCTACCACATGGAAATGAGCTGGTACTACAAAGACTATATTTTTATAAATGGTATACATTCAGGGAGAGGAATGATCTACATATGTAATCCATGTATGGAATACAATTCCTCAGCAATGCAATAAAATTAACATCAAATGTCTTACCTCATTGTGCTGCTGCCTTCAGGAATCAGCTTTATTGTAACATTCCATGGTGTAACAGGTCTAGTCCATAACCATGCTAAACTGCTCACAATGTTTATGAACAGTGCCTAACATTATTATTTTTAATAAATACCTTTATTGAATTATCACTTGTGACATAGGCAAATTTACATTTATACAAAAATAATCAAACTGTATTAACAAATTAACATTAACAAACATTATACTTCATATATACTGCTATATATATCATATAATCTAATCAACATTACATATATTATTCAATTCCTGCCCCTTTTTTAATTATTAAGATATAAGCTGTGATAATAGATCAACATGAAAAAGTTGTGGTATTAAATATATCTGCAGAACAAGGCACTGTGAGTTCAATTGTATCACATGAATTGCTCAGAAGGAGTTGTATTGTGGTTTTGTAGACTTAGAGAGGGTGCCTAAAGAGGAGTTGTGGTATTGTATGAGGAAGTCGGGAGTGTCAGAAAAGTGTGTAAGAGTGGTACAGGATATGTACGAGGGTAGTGTGACAGTGGTGAGGTCTGCGGTGGGAGTGACAGATGCGTTTAAGGTGGAGGTGGGATTACATCAAGGATCAGCTCTGAGCCCTTTCTTATTTGCAATGGTGATGGACAAGTTGACAAATGAGATCAGACAGGAGTCCCCGTGGACTATGATGTTTGCAGATGACATTGTGATCTGTAGTGAGAGTAGGGAACAGGTGGGGGAAACCTTGGAGAGATGGAAAGGAATGAAGGTCAGCAGGACAAAGACAGAATATATGCATGTGAAAGAGGGAGGATAGAGGAATGGTGAGGATTCAAGGTGAAGAGGTGGCAAAGGTGGATGAGTTTAAATACTTGGGATCAATAGTTCAGAGTAATGGTGACCGTGGAAGAGAGGTGAAGAAGAGGGTACAGGCAGGATGGATTGGGTGGAGAAGAGTGTCAGGAGTGATTTGTGACAGACGAGTACCAGTAAGAGTGAAAGGGAAGGTCTACAAGAGGGTAGTGAGACCAGCTATGTTATATGGGTTGGAGACAGTGGCAGTGACAAAAAGGCGGGAGTTAGAGCTGGATGTGGCAGAGTTGAAGATGTTAAGATTTGCACTGGGTGGACAGGATTAGGAATAAGTATATTAGAGGGTCGGCCCAGGTTGGAAGGTTTGGAGACAAAGCCAGAAAGGCAAGATTACATTGGTTTGGACATGTGCTGAGGAGGGATGCAGACTATATTGGGAAAAAGATGCTAAGAATGAAGTTACCAGGTAACAGGAAAAGAGGAAGGTCTAAGATAAGATTTATGGATGTGGTGAGAGAGGACATGCAAGTGGTTGGTGTGACAGAGCAAGATGCAGAGTACAGGAAGAAATGGAAACAGGTGATCCACTGTGGCGACCCCTAATGGGAACAGCCGAAAGAAGATGGTGACATGAATTGCTCAGAAATTCTATCTGTAATTTTAGAAAAACAACATTAGAAGTAAGAAACAATGGGAAGAAAAGAGAATATATATATAGATAACAGCTATTATGATGTGAAATCAGTCATATTTTGCATTTTGGAACATTACAAGAAGTTAGGAAAGGTGACTATATTGCTGGTTTATGAGACAATGAAGAATATTTGGAGTGTTTATGGGAATGCAGGAAAAAGATACACTTTGGGAAATTAATAAAAGTCTACCTGCAAAAGTACCTGAAGTAACAGAATTTAGTAATAGTGAAGTGGTATTTTGGCAAGAACATGGTGAAATTAGATTTTATCACATATGGATGCAGTGATAGCTAACTTTTAAGTTGAATACAGACGTAATTACTTACAGTTTGAAAGGCAGATCATTTGCAATGAGAAATAGCATTGCAACAGTATAATAAAATATTACCAAAATATTTTAGAGAATAAAAGCATTAATCGTGATAAAACAAAAAAAAATAAATTGAAATGATGAATTTTATAATGCAGAGTCAAAGCTGTTTAAGGAAAGAAGGATAATATTGGTATGTTATTAGCAAAATTGTAAATAGGCAAATAATATCATAGAAAAATTAATAAAGAAATATGGAGGTTTTGCTTATATATCTCAATGAGTAGATTGCAGAACATTTTATGAGTATATAAAGTTTACTGGTTAAAATTTTTCAGTGTGTAAACATTTCTTTAAAGTTTATACAACAGCAACAGTTGATGCTGTAGGTGGTTACTATAGAAAGAGAAAAACAGATTTTAGGTGATAGTATTTCATCACCAAGAGTACAGGGCTACATTTTAAGTTTTGTTTGTCAAGCCATATGGAAGAAAAGTAATAGCTTTCAAAGTATTATATTAGGGATTACATAGAAATAGTATTATTAATATAATCATTTGTCAGACTACTATTACAATTTTATGGAAAAAAGTGAGAGTCAAGATATGCAGAATTGATATCCAGGAGTCATGTTAAATATATACAATATAAAAATATATACTATATAAAATAAATGAATATAAGGAAAACTGTACAGAAATGAATGGGAAACATCTTGTTGACAGTAAGACTCTCACCTCCAGCAGTGTGTACACATTTTAGATTCCTGAAACATTTCTTGAAAAATAAAACTATTGAATGCAAGCCAAATAAATGTAAATATCTTGTGAATAGTATATACTATAAGAAAGGTGAAACAATGTATTCAGCAAAATGCCTTCTTTATAATGATGGCAGTCAGTAAAGTCACAGTCTCTGTAATTTAATCACTGTAATACATTGCAATGCATAAAATTCTAAACCAGTACACTTCTCTACAGTTTCACAATCAGCTTCTTATACCTTAAAATGTCATGCTTCTGGAGCATTTCTCCCCGGGCCTCTGCTGAAAACAGGATCTGTGGAACCTAGTCGGACTTTCCCAGTCAACAAATGTTAAATAAATAAAATAAATAATAAAAATAAATAATTAAATAAAATCTGTCAACAGACCTATAGAGGGATATGCAGAAAGAATCATAATCTCACTGCAGTGTGAGATAAATAGCACTGTTGAAATAGTGTGACATGGCCTGAAAAGGTTCAGTATAACTACTGACAGAGCTCAGGCATACCTGGGACATTGCTGCATAATGGACCTTGCTTTGGATTGTCACGTGACTGCAGGAAATTGGCATGCAGATTCAGTGCCCAAGGCTATACATGTTCATACATGCATTAAATGGCTAGATACCTGCAAAATGGGACCAGATACAAGGGCTTCACTGCAAAGTACCAACTATTTGTTTACTACATATCTTACATGTTTAGGAAGGATTGTGGAATTGTAATGCATCCCCCTTTTTTCCACTACATATCCACATATCCTCCCTGGAATACAATAATACCCCATTCATACCTTAGTACATACACTCACACACACACACACACACACACACACACACACACACACACACACACACACACACACACACACACACACACACACACACACACACACACACACACACAGACACACACACACACACACACACACACACACACACACACACACGTACATTAATCTGTTATGTCACAACAAGCAGGGCAATCTAGTCTCCAGCTCTTCCTGTGGGATCCCAGATGTTCTTAAGCATGCTAAGTGATATAATCTCAATAGAAGGCTATTCATCTGCCATAAGCATCCCCTGGGTAAGCAGTGCAGACCCACCTTCCACTAGTGGTACCCAGACAACATCATCACTATCACCCAAACCGCATGTTCTAAATTATCCCAGCACAATGAAGCTGTGGGTCTCCACCAAGATCCTACTACACTGTTGAACTTCTCCTCTCTAATGATGAGGCAGTTTAATGACACTGCAAAGGAACATCATATTGGACATAGCATTTATTTATTTGCATTTGTTTACTGGGATAGTCGGATTAAGCAGTGTCCTTTTTCAATGGTGGCCCAGGGAGAAAATCTCTGCTATGCAGACATCATGGACATCATTTGCATTGCTTCGTCATTTACAACAAGTGTCATCCATGAGTAGTGGTTCATTATTCAGTCATCCTTAACATCAGTTACATCATTTTGATTAAAAGTAACAGTTATATGTGTTGCATATAAATACAATTCTTTTTTATAAGCTAAAGAGTTAGACCAGTCCAAAGAAAGGAAGAAGGGGAGGAATTAGAAGAAAGATGTATCTGATATACCCTTTTGGTCATTTACAAAGCTTGTAACCAAAGGAGTGGATACAGACAAATGTCAATCAGTAAACTGAAAACTTCATTTTGTCACTCAGCTGCTGCTTCACCCCCACCATTTGCTATGACAACCACATTACTGCTCCTGTACCTATGCACTGGTAACTGTCCCAGTGCTCATTCTCCCTGCCTGTGAGCAATAACCAAAGACATTTAAACTCATCTATTTGTGAATGTGCTCCTCATCACCTAAAGAGAATAATATATTCTTTTATAGGGAAAACCATAACTTTTGATTTAGGGGAACTGATTTTTGTCCCATTCACTTCAAATTCAGAAGCAGCAAAATACACTAGTAAATGTCAGAGACCGCAGTCATTTGAACCAAAGAGGACAACACTGCTAACAACAAAGCTGCTAACCTTATGTCCCCAAACTGAGTATACACCAAACTTCAGCTGGGACTTGATAATCATAAACAAGAAGGGAGACAAGATGAAGTCATGTTACAGTCATACCCCCATCTTTATATCTCTTCTAGTTACTAATGAGAAGGTGGACACAACACAAAACATCAGTGAGTGACTGACTGGCATGCAGCAATCACCTTGGGCATCCATCTTGTTGTAGCCCATCTCCCAGGACATTCCAGTGTACACCGTTGTGTTCTCCATGTCCATATAGCCTGTGTAGATAGCACTGGTGAGTACCTATAACCCTTCAATCATCAGTTCAAGGACTAAGAGCTGATCCAGTATTCCCTGGACAGAACAGAATCCACATTGTTTAATTTCATTCAGAAGTTCGGATATTAGATGGTGTCCCCTTCAGACCATTCTACCATAGCCTTTTGATGGGATTCATAGCTAATTAGAATGCACCCTGCTGTTCCCCTATTTGAAGATGGGACAAACTTCTCACCATGCCAGTCCAGAGATACTGGCCACATCTTCCTCAAATTGAAAATGACATTTTAACCACAGTGTCACAAAAACACCTAACATATTGAGTATTTATGTCTGTGCCACACCCATGCTACTTCTGACCTGTTTGTAGCCATAGTGATCTCATTTATAGAAATGCTTCTAGTCCTATCTGCTAATTATGTTACTGATTCCTTAAAGGAGAGTGTGCTCATAGGATTTAGAAATTCTTCAAAAATTTTCCTCTGAATGCAAACATTGTCACTACCTGAGATTTTTGTAAACTTGCTTTCTAGAGTCTAGGCAATAGTCTACATTCCACTTGAGTCAATGTATGTTTTGCTAGGGTACATACCTAGGCTATGACAAAGAAAGGTTTGGTAGCAGCATTTCTATGATTCATTGTAACTTAACTACATTTGTTGACACCACATACATGTATATTGTGAAAGCCAATAGAGCACTGCAATGTTTTTTTCTTTTCTATTCTTTCCTTTCCACTTTTCACCCTTGTAGTGCAATCAGGGAGTTGGAATATGTATATTAAAGTATATTGTGAAAGGGTCAGACCTTTCATCAGGTGGATTCATGGCCACTTGGAACCCTTAAAGACACATTTTTTTTCTCAGGTTAGCCATTTAAATATTGAAAAATCAATGAAGCATGACACATTGTAGGATGAATTGATGGAATATAGGAAATCTTTTTGCAGGAGTCCCAGAAGCCAGCTAAGTTATTCTCTGTGGTTCACCAAACTCATCCCTCAGACATATTTTAATATGGGGTTTGGAAGTGTAGGTAGGTTTCCCTCCCCTTGCAAAAACGTGTTTTAACACACGCACACACATAGATAGATAGAGAGATAGACTGACAGATAAATAGGTATATATATATATATATAGATATATATATATATATATATAGATATATAGAAATAGATATACATATACATATAACTATCTATCTGTCTATAAGTGTGTATATGCGTGTGTGTGTTTGCCTCTCTCTATATATGTATCTATATCTATCTCTCTCTCTGTATATATATATATATATATATATATATATATATATATATATATATATATATATATATATATATATATATATATATATATATATATATATATATATATATATATATATATATATATATATATATATATATATATATATATATATATATATATATATATATATACATATAAAGATTGTTAGCTGTGCTTCCAAATCCTGCTGGTACTTATCTGTGACATTTCTCTCAACTTCTTTGCTCAGGAATTCCAGATAAAGCCAAACATCATGGGGAATCAAAGGCCTAATGTCTGAAACAATTTTAAATATTACCCAATTTAACTTAAAAAGTTAGAATAGATTTTGTATCGATATCTTGTTTCTTTTCCAAGGATGATGCCATAATACGAACAAAAGATGATTGACTTTAATAATTGGCTTAGTTTCTGGTGTTATTCTAAGGGGGTGCAATATTTGTCAGCATGGGAGGAGATGGTCAATAGACCACGCTGCCTTGCCAGGGATGGTCTGCACCTCTCCCCTCTAGGCTTTTGAATATTAGCTAAAACATTGTCTCCCCCCACAGTGCCTTTTTTAGGCAATGCCAAACTGAAAGTACTTCCAACATAGCAAATCAAAACCAAGAAAACCTAAATTCTAGGAGTCTAAACAAAAAACTCCACTCCCTAGAAGCTGTCTTTAGCCTAGAGAATGCTGATGTCTGTGTGGTCACCCAGACATGGTTTAAAGCCACAGAGAGCCCACCAACAGTGCAAGTTTATAATGCCTTCCACGCATTTAGGCCAGCTACTTCCCAGACAGGGACTAAAGGTGTAGGTCTCTGTTTACATCAAAAATAAATATACTACAAGGCTGGTCAAACAGGGCAATGCACTTGAGCTGCTTCGTGTTCATATCACCATAGGTAAAATCCAATACCACTTCCTTGCAAGTTATAGGTCCCCCTCTATGACCCAAGAAACCCATACCATGTATTTAAATTTATTAGAAACACTAACCATCCAACCCAACACCATATTCATGGGTGCCTTTAATTACCCCACTATTAACTGGGAATCCTATATGACATAAAATGTACATGCATTGAGATTCCTGGATTTTGTAAACACAAACTCCCTAGACCAGATAGTCAATATGCCAACCAGGGGTGCAACCATACTGGATCTGGTTCTCACTTATATGGGAGAGTAATGCACACACCCCTACTGTAATGCCTTCCCTGGTAGGGTCAGACCACATAATGGTCTCCTTTGAAGTAAAAATAAAACTTGGACCCCCAGCTAAACCTAGAATATTCAGGAACTATTGTAAGGCTAACCTCCTGCTATTAAGTGAGAACCTTGCAAAATTTCAAGCCCCCATAAACCCTGAGAACACTTCAGCCTATGCAGAACTGTTCACAGAAACCGCATGTCAATAGCTGCATATAGGTTACTGTACTCACCAGGAAGAAGTACAGAACTAGCTCAAAAAAAAAAAAAAAAAAAAAAACAAGCCACCCTGGAGGAATCACAGTATCAGTCATCTGTATAACAGGAGGAATACAATCGTGGCAACAATTAGGAGGCGCAGCACCCAATAGGACAATAGCACTCTCATCAAACTAAAAGCACAACTCAGATGACAAATAAAGTCTACCAAAGCCAAATTTGAGGTAAGTTTGGCCTCCCAGTCCAAGGACAACCACAAAGCATTCTTGAGCTATGTCTGCAACCACAAAGGTAATGCACAATTGTGTGCAGAGCTCATTGTAAATGAAGCCACCTATACTGAGCCAGAAGACATAGCAAACCTCCTGGCTAATAAATTCAGCTGCAGCTTTACTCATCTCTCCTCCTCAACTGTCCCTCAGGAAATATCACTAAATATAACTCCCCCTACTATCACTAGGGGAACAGGTCCTTAATGCTCTATCTAAGACCATGAACAGTGCATCAATGGGCCCAGACAGTATCACAGGAAGCCTTCTAAATAGTATGAAACATGACGTATCAGGGTCTATGGAATTACTATTTAAGTGTAGCCTCCAAACAGGCTTCATGTCTCATGAATGGAGAAAGGCAACAGTCATCCCTCTGCACAAAGATGGGCTATCTACAGATCCTGGCCCATAAGTCTCACTAGTCTTATAAGTAATGCCATGGAAAGAATTATCATCGAGATGATCAACAGAGATATAATAAGCCTCCAGACACTGGACCCAACCCAGTCTGGATTCGTCAAGGGCAGATCATGCCTACTCAACCTGGTGGACTTCTTTCAGAAGGTCACCAAAGCAATGGACAATAGCAACATTGTTCACACTGCTTACCTTGACCTGTCCAAGGCACTTGACACAATACCCCACTCAGGCATTGTTGACAAACTCAAGAGGTTAAGTACAAACCTGTATGTCACCTAGTGGATAGCCAACTGGCTCACAGACAGGATCCAGGAAGTTAGAATTGGGGAGTCCACCTCTACAAAGAGGCCAGTCACAAAGGGAATTCCCTCAGGGATCAGTCCTTGAACTGCTCCTTTTTGGCATTTACTTAAGTTCTCAGAAGTCAAGGCCAATGTCAGTGGTCTCTATCTGACTAAATTTGCAGATGATTGCAAATTAGGAGCTGTCATTGAATCTCACACTGACACAAATGTTCTACAGGAGGGGCTGACACAGGCAAACAACTGGTGTCAAAGCCATGGACTAAAACTAAATGCCAAGAAATGCATAATAGTATCCTTTGGGAAGTCATCCATCCCTGGTAACTATCATATTGACAACACACCCCTTAGACATGACCCAATAGTCAGGGACTTAGGGACACACACAGATAGTAATACAGCCTTTGATCATCATGTGTCTTCAGTGGTGAGGAAATCATTCTATGTTGCACAAGTTATAAACAAAGGTATGGCATCTAAGTCCAAGGAAGTCATTGTACCACTGTATTCAGCATTCATCAGACCTATCATTGAGTACAATGCCACCTTTCATATGTACTTAACCAGGCATATCCAACAATTGGAACATGCACAGAGGTTCCTCACTTAAAGAATACAGGACGTAAGTAATATGTCCTTTGTAGACTGCATCAAGGCCCTATCCCTGTATTCTGTCCCCTACAGGCTTTTGAGGGGAGGTCTATGCCTGGCATACAGGGCATTGTCAGACTCCACTATGATGTCCCTCCTGCATATCTACAAAATAAACAGCACCAGAATGACCTGTTCTAAAGACTTAAACCTTGCATGTGATATAAATAGGACCTGCTGGAGAGATATGCATGTATCCCAGAGGCTAACCCATCTACGAATCAAACTCTTCATCCATGTGAAGTAGAGTTCCTCCCTAATCCAATTCAAGTCCAACTTGGACAACTGGATGGGAAACAGGAAATTCATCCCTGGTTTAGCACCTATGTCTCTAATGGGCACAGGTAACCTGTAAATGGTTCTTCTCCCAGACCCATGCTTACACTTATCAAGGGTAGCAGAACTTGTCAGAAATTTGGGATGCATGGCTAGGCTTAACAAGGCCCTTGTGGTTGTTAGCCTAGTAAACACCTATGAGCCTATGAACCTATGAATTTCCTGGTTATTAAAAGTATAGAGCTCTAGTCTGAAATTAATTGCCAATTATAATCTTCAGTAACTTACCAGAAAATCAAATATTTTTTGAGGGACTAGACAAAAATGTAACAGAAAATTAAGGACATTCTGTAAAATTCTGTGCAGTTAAGAGGTATGGTTTGCAATGGTTGGCAAGCTCAGTAGACATCTTTCTGTAGAGTATGCCTGTCTGCCTTTGGTTTAGGACTATTATTTTTGTAGTCTTATTTGCATATTTAGTGAACGTCAGTTGATTGCTTCATGCATAATGGCATCTGTTCTCTAAACATACTGCATAGTTGTCAGAAGTTGGCCTTTTGCTTGCATTTTCCCTTGCAGTCTAGTTATATACTCATGTAATAACTGATTTACCAAACTCCTAACCAAAACTGTTCTTCAACAAAAATCATCTGTTGTATATTAACAGGTAGGTACCTTCTACATATATGGTGGTTAAGGGACTTTGTCTCCAAAATTATTTTATGACTGATTTTCATAGAATCATAGGATAATAGCATCATAGGAGTTTACTAGGCTATCAACCTGGAGACCATTTCAAGCCTAGTCATTTTGTTCCAATGTAATACCATAGATACTCTAGTCAATACCCAGGATTGTATTTAGTAATGACTGCCCATGCCAAGGAGGGTTGTGGGTGCTATTCCCAGTAAGAATTTTTGGTGCCCCATCCTCTCTTCTAGGTTCCTTTTGAACAGTGCCATAGAGGTGCACTGTTTCACATAAATTGTTAGCCTATTCCAAAGATATGGCAGTCACTAGGAGACAGATCTGTCCCTCCAGCATGTCCTATTCAAGTCATAGGCCATATTTAGGCCCTTGCAATGGGTAGCTTTAGACCTATTTATTTACAGATTTGCAGCAAATTCATCAGGTTTGGGAGTGAGAAGTGGAATTCAGGTTTATTCTTTTGGATTGAAAGATTTTGAGAAATCATAATCTGTGCACATATATCACAAGTTAATACTATTCAGCCTATGCTTCTAACTACTACCCCCAAAAATAGAGAAGATACTAAATGCTAAAAGAATATTATAAGATAAGCAACATGAATCAGCCACTCAAGGAAATAAGTCATTTTTGTTTTGCTGAAGCCTATTAAATATCAATCCTCTGTACCATGGAAGTGAAGACACCAGGTACTTGAGCCCTATCTGAGGCATGTGGTTGTTTTCTGTAATAATTCAAAGATATCTTATAGCATCTATCAGGATCTGAGCCATGGAAGGATGTTATGATCTGAGACAGTGAGCTGCCTGCCCTGGACACTAGACTGTAGGACAGCCCTAGTTACAGGTTGTAGTACACATCTGTATGCCTGTGTAACAGAAATACTTGGTGAATAGAATGTTATTTAGGTCATGCAGTTCAGTAATAAAAGTACATTATAGCTTTGTGCTCAAGAAGACACATGATGGAAGATTCTGTTATGGTTAGAAATAGGGCTAGTACTAGAGAGATGTTTATTATGGAGAGGGGGTAGTAACTGAATGTTAGCAGTATGCCAAAAGGTAATTTCCTTAAGAACAGAAGAGGTATTTATTGAATGTAGAGAAAGTTATGGTGAGGGTTTACCAAAAGCTAATGAGTGCCAAACAGGGAAGGGCACCACTGCTGAGGGTAACTGTTAGTCAGGCTGCTGTGGCATAAGCAACATGGGGATTTCTGAGGTAAATCTGTCAGCTGGAAATGGGAGCAACCTCTTTGACAAAAGAGAAGTCACAGCAGAGATTCTGGTCACATGTACAAGTAAGTCATTCTATACATGGAGAAGAGTAGCCTTCTTTTGGTTTTATTTTTACACAAAGGGGGTGTGCTTAGTCAAGATGAGTTGCTGGTGTAAGTGTTGAGTCCATGTGTTTAACTGAAAACTACTCAAATAGTAAGAGGGAATATTTTGATAGACTGAATGCACATATTCTGCTGTTCCTTGTGGTCTTTTCTCTAAATAACATTAACATTGCCTTTGAGCCTGAAACGGATTGCCTGCACCTAGCATTCATTTCCAGAAAGCTCAGAGTGGGGATGGATTGTGCAAGCAGTTATCTGTTCATCTGTTCATGGAATGACAATTGTATGTGTTCTATGTTATTTGCTTTCATTTACAGGTCTTATTTATTTAATTTTATTTCATTTAATGTCTATTTGTTGAAATAGATAGAGTATTGTCTCCATCGACCTTTATCAGATTCATCGCAGGGGTATTGTCTGGTTAAGTGACTTGCCCAGAGTCACACATTAAAGCAATGGATGCTGAAGGAATCAAACCCTGGACCACAGGAAACAGCTAGTTTAACCCTTTATATAAACTGTCAGATGCTTATTCCCCCTTTTCATTCATTTATTAATCTGTTCACTCTTTCTTTCCTTTGCTCTCCTTCCTTGCTTTATGTTTACTGATCAGGTTAGTTCTGCTAAGCCAATGGTTTAATTTCAATGGGTTTCCAAGGTGGAATTCTTACTAACTATGGGAAATGTTCTGGACTCTGGAGTAAACACTATAGACAAAAATGTAAGATTTGTAATATATGATGAATATTTTATTGGTCTGAATTTACCGAGTGAGATGAGGTGACTGACGATATATATTATTTTTCTTACAGTTTTTACAATTTTTTTTATATTAAAGACATGTTATTTTATAAAAATGCAAATAGGAGAAAAGAAATACAAGTAATCCCTATGGTTTTCAGTAAGTGCTATGTGATCTTTTATATCTACCTGAGCTGGCACCATCTCAGACAGACGGGATCATGGGTTAACATCTCTTCCAAAGGACAGCACCTCAGGAGTGTAGCACCTCACTTATGTAGCAATACAATGTAAGTACTGGATAATAAATCCAAATACCAGGGGTGGGAATAGACCCTACAGTATTCTGATCTTCTGGCATCATTTGCACGGGGGCTACTTTTTAATCCATTTGATGTCAGAAGATATTTCCCATGTTGAAAATTTTTCTGAACTTCAAGTGATCTAAAGATTTATATTATAACTTAAGGGCATTTGCATATTAAGGAATATTTCAATCAAACCATACTTTGCTGGATATGTTCTTAACATTTTTATGGACAAAACACACACTTATATATCCTACAGTTTGTGTTCTACAATTTTGTCAAGTGTTCCAAATAATACAACAAGATTCCTTCTGTCAGTGAACTAGTTTCATTGTATCTGGCATGCAGAGTAAAAAAAATCTCCAGTTATTTGCTAGGCTGTAAAAACATAAAAAAACATTATACTGATAATTTCTTGCCATAGGGGAACTGAGGCATTATCTAGCCACAGTGTTGTGTGATATCATGACAGCTTATTTCCGTTTTTATTAGAATTATCTCACTATGCTTTTCATTTTGCACTACTTCTTTTTAATTTCAAATGGTACGTGCCCACAGAAACAAAATATTTTTAATCAGGACTAAAAGGTCAACCTTTCTGAAAGAAAAAAAAAAAAAAAGAAAACTAAAGGAAGCAGATTTCTGGTTAAAAAAAAACTTAATAAAATAAAACATATGTACATATATTAAAAAATACATATAGTGTCTCCTTACCTCAAATGTATTGTTGTAAAATCTGCTATACTGGAACATGAGTCCATGTCTATGCTCAACAGAATTTCTCTGGAGGTGACAGGCAACATTATAACAGGCCATAATGTAACTACCAGAGCAGCAGAAAATCAGTGCGTCACCTAAACAGTTGTGTATATTGTTCATCGTAGCTGTCCTCTTGAGACGAGTCAGTAATAACAGACCAGGATTTTGCTTTTGGACCATTTATTAACACAAACACATGACTTATATTGAATCATATAAATTAATAATAACCACTTATACCCAAGATAACAGATTAAGCACAGAGCCATAAATTAAATATAAATAAATAAACCATTCAGCTGGTTAGTATACCAACGTCCATTCTGGTCTTGCAACTTATTATCTGGATGTGTACCTCAAGCCAGTTGGACATCTCTTACATCCCACTAAGGTCAGGTATTACCACTTCCCCCTTGATAACTTGCCTTTTTACATCCTGACATGCAGGACTTCCAACCTGTCACTAAACATCAGAGGCCACTGAAGTAAAGGGTAAGAAATCTAAAGGAGGGTCTATCCTAGAAGCAGCCACACCCACCAACATAACTATGTCTGGATAATGCATAATGCCACAGGGAGCAGTTATGCCAATGACAGAGGAGGGTGGGAGGGATTTGACAAGCTGTCACTGGAGTGATTGTAGGCCTCCGGGGGAAAGTTCTTAAAGAACCCTGCCCAATCACTCATGAACAATGGACTTGTGGGTAAGTCTCCTTTGTCCACTTGAGATAAGTCAATAACTACAGCCCACGAATTTACCTTGTAACTATTTATTAACACAAACAATGACTGATATTGAATCATACAATTTAACAATAACCACTATTTTTAACTAAGATAACAGATTAACTGTGGGGTCATAAATATCAGTAAATAAACCATTCATTGAGTTGGCATACCCAAGCCTGTTCTAGCCCTGCAAATTATTATCTAGATGCGTACCCCGAGCCCCTTGGACATCTCTCACAACCCACCAAGGTCAGGGATTACCACTTCCTACTTAATGACTTGCCTTTTTACATCCTGACTCGCAGGTATTTCCAACCTTTCACTATACACCAGCAGCTGCTGAAGTAAAAGGGAGGGAAATCCAAAGGAGGTGCCATCAGCCTGATGCCAGTATGTCATTCCCCTGCTATGTTCCTGGCTTGAACAAACAAACTATGGTTAAATTTGACATAACATTGTAAAAAAAGAGAGAACCAGGTCTGAAATGACTAATCAGGCTACTAGATGTTTAATAGACAATGATAGCTGTAAGTTAAATACGTCCAAACCAAATTCATTTAAGTGAATTCTGTCCTGTCATATAGGTCCTGGTCAGCTTTTTCAAGATTCTAATGTTCAGTGATAAAGATACCAATCCAATTTGCTGCTTGGACCACCCAACCAATTGATAAAATGCCTAGACATTTCCATGGCTTAATTCTTCCATGCTCCATTCCAGTGAAATCTTGGAACCATAGCAGACCTGCATAAAGTTAGGTAAGTACATCTCAGATTAGGGCAGGAAGGTCAGACAGTATCCTGGCTAGCAGTATTTTCTTAGAGACACTGGTAAAATCATTACTTCCAAGGTTTAAAATCAAGACTGTAGACTTAGGCCAACAAAGCAGCAAATGGTGCCAAACATCCCATAACTGAAACTAGGACAATCCAGGGAAACCTTCCCAAAAAATGGACCAAATCTACTGATGTAAAAAACACAGGGACTAGTTGGGATGGACCACAGTCTGAAAAGCTATTCTGTGTATAAAACAAAAAACACAGTTCCACAATACCTTCTTCTACCTTCTTCCCTGCAGAAGTGGGAAGTATAGAAATGCTTTGCTGTAACAAGGGTTTACGCAATGTAAACTTCAGAGAGAGCGAGGTCGAACAACCAGGCTTTAAGCAAAAAATGTGATGGGTCTGGCGATCACACTGAGCTAGGTTATGCCAGACTAAGGCCTGATACACTGAGCAAGTGACGTAACAACTACTTCTTTCTAGACAAATTTTGGTCCCCCTGTCTGGTTTCATCTGTTTTGGACCTTGTTAGTCATGACAGAACATAATCTATTGTTAGAAGCATGTTTCCTAGCATAAGACCTGAAGGAGTTCATTCACTCTAAACTCTCCCATATAAACCCAGGTAAACAAGGTGTCTAACAAATGAAGGAGTGGTAGTCATACAAAGGATAATAACTGACCACAGTGATGTGCCTCAATAAGAAGTGACCAATACATTGCCTAGGACCTTGCAAAGCCCCCCTAATATTTGCCCAGGCATTAGTTAATTCATCAATTAGCCAGCATTCTGAAATATCCTGAAGACCTAAAGACCAGGCTAAACAGCTTAAGGCTCCTAGGTACAATGAATATAAAAAGTGTACACACCCCTGTTAAAATGCCAGGTTTTTGTGATATAAAAAAATTAGAAATTTCAAAACTTTTCCCACCTTTAATGTGACCTATAACCTGTACAATTCAATTGAAAAACAAACAAATCTGTTAGGGGAATAAACATAAAAAATAAAAAAACATACAATAAGCTGGTTACATAAGTGTGCATGCCCTTAAAGTAATACTTTGTTGAAGCACCTTTGATTTAATTACAACATTCAGTCTTCTTGGGTACACACCTACCATCAATTAAAGAGACTCTGAATAACCCCAAATAAAGTTTAGCTATCCTAGTAGGATTTTCCTGATATTTACTCAGTTGCCTGCTACAGCAAAAGCCATGGTTTGCAGAAAGCTTGCAAGGCATCAAAGGGATCTCATTGCTGAAAGGTATCAGTGAGGAGAGGGGTACAAAAAAATTTCCACAGCATTGGATATACAATGGAACACTGTGAAGACAGTTATCAAAAAGTGGAGAAAATATGGGATAACAGTGACGTTGCAAAGAACTGGATGTCCCTCTAAAATTGATGAAAATACAAGACAAAAACTGGTCAGGGAGGCTGCTAAGAGACCTACAGCAACACTGAAGGAGCTGCAGGAATTTCTGGCAAGTACTGGTTGTGTACTACATGTGACAACAATCTCTGGTATTCTCCATATGTCTATGCTATGGAGAAGAGTTGCAAGACGGAAGCCTTTCCTTAGACAGAAAAACATTCAGGCCTGGCTAAAATTTTCAAAACAATACATCATCTCCAAAAAGCATGTGAGAAAATGTGCTATGGTCTGATGAGACCAAGGTTGAACTTTTTGGCCACAATTCCAAAAGGTACGTGTGGTGCAAAAACAACACTTCGCATCACCAAAAGAACTCCACCCCCACTGTGAAGCATGGTGGTGGCAGTATCATGCTTTGGTGTTGCTTTTCTTCAGCTGGAACTGGGGCTTTAGTTAAGGTGGAGGGAATTATGAACAGTTCCAAATACCAGTCACTTTTGGCCCAAAATCTTCAGGCATCTGTTAGAAAGCTAAAGATGAAGAGGAATTTCACCTTTCATTATGACAATGACCCCAAACATACATCCAAATCAGCAAAATAATGGCTTCACCAGAAGAAAAATAAAGTTTTGGAATGGTTCAGCCAGAGCCCAGACCTAAATCCAATAGAAAATCTGTGGAGTAACCTGAAGAGGGCTGTGCACAAGAGATGCCCTCACAATCTAAAAGATTTGAAGCACTTTTGCAAGGCAGAGTGGGCAAATATCGCCAAGTCAAGATGTGCCATGCTGATAGACCCGTACCCAAGAAGACTGAATGCTGTAATTAAATCAAAAGGTGCTTCAACAAAGTATTAGTTTAAGGGTGCGCACACTTATGCAACCAGTTTATTGTACATTTTTTATTTTTTATATCTTTCCCCTAACAAATTTGTTTGTTTTTCAATTGAATTGTACAGGTTATAGGTCACATTAAAGGTGGTAAAAGTTTTGAAGTGATTTATTGCGGTGTCATTTTTTATATAATAAAAACCTGGAATTTTAACAGGGGTGTGTACACTTTTTATATCCACTCTATATGCATAACGTATTAGGTACTTCCTTTAATAAACATCTTTGAACTATGAACTGAGTCATAACCGGCAAGGACCAGCATCTATCATGGTGGGGTAAATCCTTATAAAAAGTTTAAATGCTTGCAGTGATGATAAGTAAGCATTTTTGGTATTCAAGATCCACAGCTTGGATAGAATGGCAGTGGCTAACTCTCTGTTTAGCCAAATTTTGGGTGGAATCCCTGTCTCAATAGGAGTTGCCTTTGGAGCCAGCTGGTGGAAGCTAGTAAACTGGAAATGGGATAAATTGTCAGCAATGCCATTGTCCTTCCCCAGAATGTGTTGGCTTGAAAAATTTAAATTGATCTCTAAACTTAAAAGGACCAACAACTTTATTACTGAATGGAATTGGATTTTGAAGATGTTTTATTAATTACTTGAACCACTGCTTGATTGCTAGTATAAAATATTAATCTCTTGTTAGCAAAGTGTGCTTTCTAAATAAAAGTGTCTAAACAAATGGGGAACATTTCTAAAAAGTGATATCTCACTTTTGGTCCTCTGACCATGAGAAGGGCTATTTATCAGCAAACTACTTCCCTTGCAAGAAGCCACACATCATCCGCCCTGCTGCTGCATCTGTGAAGAGCATCATCTCATCCAAGGAAATCCATGGATCCTTCCACAATGGGACCCCATAATAGTGATTCAAAAAGGTCCTCCATAGCTAGAGGTTTTCCTTAACTCTGCACATAACTCATACCAAATGGTGTTTATTACAATAGATTTGATAGTTATCTGAGAAAAGCCCTGCCGAGTGAAATGGCACTACATGCATGACTTCTTTGATCCTCACCCTGCTCACACTGAGGAATCCATCCATAGTAATAATGAAGCACTGTAGCTTACCGGCAGGGATCCTAAAAAGAGGAAGATGGAACATCTTTCACTGAGCCTAGAAATATTATGGTTTGACTGAGGCCTTCTAACTTATTGGAAGCCAAGGGAAACCCCAAGCCTAGCACAAATCCAAGAAAACCCACATGACCATTTTTGCAGCATCCTTCCCTTCCCTTCTCCAATAATCAGGATGTTGTCCAGATAATGAGCACAGCTTGCACCAGGGCCCATCATTGCCAGCACCAATGCAGAGCCATGCTGAATGTCTCAAAAACTGAGCAGGTTAGGGAGGGTCTATATTACGTTGTTGAACATTTACATGTTCGAATGTCATGTGGTCAACACCATATGATCGAACATGTAAATGTTCAAACGTTTCAACGGAGATCTCTATACAGTGCAGAAATGGAAGTTTTTGATTGTCTGCAATGTAGTGCGATCTCAGAGTTGGTATATTTAAAGAGCAAGGGGGTGATTTTCAAACTTTTAAGAGTTCGAACATATGGTGTCAACCATATTGTGTTCGAACTTTTAAATGTTCGATAATCTAATATAGACCCAGCTAGGAAGCAACTCATGGACATTGTTCAACTGAAGAAAATATTTTAGACAAAGCAAAAACCTATAAGGGGCTAGTCTTCCTCTGTGATTGGGAGAAAGTCAAAGGTGATCTGAATGTCCAGCTTGCCGAGCTAAGGATCATCAAACCCACTGAGTATCTCAGCTGTGAGGTCAAGGGATATGTAGTGCATCTTAGATGTTTTTTTGACAGAAGAACCAGTGGGATGAGAAAGGTAGTGAATTAAGCAAAACTCCCCTTTCTCATTTTTGGCACCACACTGATTAGGGACAACTTAAATGTGAGCAAAAGGGGTTGTTTGAATGGATCAATGATCATTTCTGTCTGTAATTCCTTTCCAGCAATCTCATAACTATATCCTCCTTGACTTTGACAAAGTTAGGTTCTTTACCACTGAAGAATGTCTAGCGACTGAGGACTGTTTGGCGAAATGTGAGCAAAATCCAGAAATAAGAAATTGTCCTGCAGCCTTGTCAGGGGTAATTGACTAAATCTTTGTCTAACTTAACAACTCTGATCAGAGAATGATGCATTCTGAATGTGTGAGTGGCAATGTGCTGGATGGGAGTGAAACCCACAAAAAAGGGATAACCTCATGATGCAATTTCAAGATTAGAATAGGCACTTTTTTTCACCTGGTCCCAAAACAAATGCTGATAAGATTTGTCCCTCTTTACCCCAACACCCATTAGCCAGATGGTTCTTCCTACTATGAGAATAAGTATGGGCAAAGCTACAGATGACTATTAAAAGCTCAACAGTGTTTAACATTGGCCTGGGCATTCACAGGGATAGATACTACTGTAGAAAAGGGCTTGTCTAACATTATGCTAAGACATACATCTGGATGACTTTGATCCCACCAAAGAGACTTATCTATCGCTTTTAAATTCCTGAAGCATTGATCATACCAGGACCATGAAGATCCCCCTCAAATGTGATGGGCTTCTCTAATTGAGAGAAAATAGGCTAATAAGGCAAGTGCCTAACTGGAGTCCTTTTCAATGACAATGGCCATATATACCATAAAACCAATGATGATGGCTATATTTACTATATAACCCAAGATCCAGTTATCTCAACTTCTAACTATTCCTTTAGTTGATGGCTTCTTTCCTAGGACAGCCAATGTCACTTCCAAATCATCTGACACTGTATTGTCCAATTCAATATTCCTTTGGATCCCTTCAGTGTCAGTTAAATCGATAACCTCTACAAAATCTCCCCAAGTTGTTTTATCCCTCATACTTATGGGAGCATGGGATGTGATGAGGGACCCTTTAAGGCTAGTTATCTCCCTTTTGCCTAATTCTGTAGGAGCTAAGAAATTATCTACCTGCAAATCAGGGTCAGACATTAATATATTGCCTGCCACGAAAGTCAATGGTTGATTCAAAACAGCCACCAATGTGGATGGTTGCTCCTGTATGAGCTGGGACAACTCTTGAGAACCTGTGCTACCCAAAGAACATTTGTCCCCAAAATTTCTTTCTGAAACTATATCAAACCTTTTTGTACTATCCTCTTCTGGTAGTGGATCTAGGCACTATTCTAGGTATTCATCTATTGTCATAGGTTCATAGGTTCATAGGTTGGTACTGGGCTATCTGCCCAAAGGCATATATTAGCCCAGCCATGTTGTGCGGTATTCACCACCCCTTTAGTAGTTTCCTAGACCCTTGTACTAGCAGCTAGTACCCTTGGCCCCTATCTAGTAGTGCTGTTGGTTTGATCCCCGGTGTGAACTTTCTGTTACCCATCCACTCATCAAGGTTCCTCTTGAAGAGTGATAGTGAGGGGCTCTGTCTTATGTAGATCGGGACCCTGTTCCATAGTAAGGGAAGTCTCTGCAAAGGGAGTCTATCTCTCCAGCATGTTCTATTCATTGTAGTGTTGGGGTTTATATCCCTAGAGCGTGTAGCTCGAGTAGATTTGGTTTTGCTAAGATGGAGCATGTTCAACAATTCTGGGTTGGACATGGCTCTGTACGTTAGACAGAGATCGCCTCTGAGAAAGTGGTATGCAACAGAGAACAGTCTTAGCTTTTTCAATTGTGCTGCATAGGGCAACTGTTTGAGGCCAGTAATCCTCTTGGTTAGGTACATCTGTGGTCTCTCCAGCTGCTGGAGATGTCTAGCCAGGTACATTCCAATTGGTGCATTTTACTCAATAATGGGTCTGATGAGGGAAGAGTAGAGGGGGCACCATTACATCCTTAGATCTTGATGCAAACCCTTTCGTGATCAGATGGGTCACATAGAAGGATTTTCTAACCACTTTGGCAACATGGTTATCAAAAGAAAGCTGACTATCTACTTGGGTCCCTAGATCCCTTATTTCTTCTTCAGATTTCAGGGGATTACCTCCTATGTTGTAGTTTGCAGGTACTCAGCTCTAACTTCCCCCTTACTCCCCCCCAATCCCCCTCTCTGAAATCCCTTCTAGCATATCCTCCTCCAACTATCAACAGGGTCCCCTTTCTGAGGTCACATCTCCACTCCCTATATCTTCATCATTACCTTCATTTCCTGCATTTAGCTCCGAAGGTCAGATTGTCATTTTTGCTGGAACCTCCACTAGACTATGGACATTTCTATGATTTCTCTGCTTTGGCTTTTAAGCTGGTGCTACAGATGGCAGCTGATCTGGCTCAATATTGGGTTGTAGATGCCTTTTGTTCAGTGTATTCCTGTCCTGGTGATCTAACTATCTCCGTTTCTGAAAAAAGATCTTAGACTCCAAGACCTCAGATGATAGATGGTGACATCTTTTCTTCAGCATCTAAATAAAAACAGTACCTGAAAGAGTTAACTGAGTGATTAGCTGAAATTCTTTAAACTATAAGCCAGCTTAATAAGGGCCCCCTCCTAAAAATAGGGCAATGTCCACAATTCACAAAAAAGCCACTTATAACTTTAAAAGTTTCAACACTTTTAGCTGTATCTCTTGTAACTTATAAAGCATAGCAGGTTTGTGTAGCATATGTTTCCTTAAAACTATGAGGTTGCCACCCAGATGTCTAATATTATTTGAGACTTCAAAGCTCAAACTTTTGTTATAAGGGGTAACCAACCTAAAAAGTATGTTCTCAACATGCTTTTAATCATTTGAAAGTCAGCTAAACCTAGACTATAGTCTTTAAATTCATGGTATGCACTATCTCCTCAGAAAGACAGACTTAAAAAACAAAATCCTAACCTTAAACTGCCCTTCCTGTACTCCAGGGGTCAAAGGGGTTGCTGTTTTTCTTTCTTTTTTTTTTTTTTTTGAATGACATCTTTGCTATTCACAAAAACTAAGCCTTGCTATTCCCTGAGGTAATGAAAAGCAAACATACAAGTAACTCATTGGTACCACCTAGGTCTAACAGGTGAGCATTTAATTATACTGAGTACAGGATCAATAGTTAAAAGACTGTGATTTATCCTGGAAGTACTAAGTGATGGGACTGATAACCACAATAAACCATGGATATACTGCCTGAATGTCCCTTTCTTCTTCTTTTGCTTTTTTTCTTTAATATTATTATTATTATCATTGCTCAATGCTTGCTTTACTCCCTCAAGCAAGCCAAAGAAAACAAGCAGTATGTCAGTGGCATTTGTTGTAATGCTGTGGCAGGCATTCTGGAATGTGGAGATTCTGGCTATCTGCCCAATCTAGCAGCATTAAAATGTTAAACAGCAAAGACTTACACCAACCTGTGAAACACAATTCTTACTCCCCGACCATTGCACTATGTTTCCCAGGCAGTCAATGACATGATCAGGTACACACGCTGAATCCCCCAGCAATTCAATCTATCACACAAAGGTAATTACTCTCAGTGTCAACTACAGCAACCACTGTATTCTCAATATATTGGCAATGTAATCCTCAAAGCCCCAAAGAAACCACTCTCGATAAAAGCCATATCCCAACATTCCAACAAAGTGCATGAAAAAGGGGATAAAAGTGTCCTCCAACCCCACCTCCTAACAAACAATGATGAGCCATCTACCCATTATTACTGTATCATAAAGAAATCAATTGTCTACAATGGCTGCCGATTACTCTGGAACAGCAACCATCTGAAATATCAGTCTCCTAGACTACCCAACCCCAAGGTGAGCAGAGCAAATCATCACAGACTACAAAGGAAATTATTAGGTATGGAAATCTCCCGACAACCAATGGGAAAAATTCTGAGCAGTAATGTCATGTCAAGCCTATAGTAGAGCAAAAACAATACCAGAACTAATAATAAGTATTTGATATGGAAATCCCCTGTACACCAAATAAAAACACAGAAGAAATACTGATAGGACAACATTTTTGATATTGGACTAACCAGCACTGGCACCAAAGTTTAAATATTTATTTTTAACAGAATCCCCAAATCTATTAGCTGTAGCTAATATATTTTATGTATGTATGTATGTATGTATGTATGTATGTATATATGTATGTATGTATGTATGTATATATGTATGTATATATGTATGTATATATGTATGTATTTATTTATTCTTGATTACCCCATAATGACTTTTTAACTTTCCTTGAGGAATGAACAATGTGACCTCTTGATATGACAAGCCATCACCTGTGTGGTTGCAACCTCCCAGGGGAAATAGTTGTCTTAAGTTCTTAAATAGCCCCACCCACTCACTTGTGAACAATAGACTTGTTGGAAAGTCTCCTTTATCAGTGTGGGACCTGTATGAGTTTAAATGTTTAATCACCAGCTTGTATATGTTTACATTATGCTGGGTTTGTTTTTAATGCTGCTATTGTATACTACATTTTAAGGCATATTTTTGCAATAACTTGAATTACAGAACACCAGTGAGTAGACAACTTTGTCAGAAGATTCTAAAAGCTGCCCTATTTTTATTTGAGAGGCTGTTAGCATCACAAACTACACTATAATTTCAGTATCTTAGTACAAGCATCAATATGTTTGAAATACATGTTACACACAGTTTTCATATGAGTAATAGCTATAATCCTTTAATGCTTAAGCTTTGGAGGTAACAGTCTATACATTAATACTAGTAAAATACTTTTCTTATATTACTAAGTTGAATCACTACTAACAGGCAAGTATTTTCTGTTAATGCAGAATAACATTGTTAAATTTGTAGTTTTATTATCACTTATGCAATAAATGCATTTATGATTTTTTGCTAATTATTCTTCATTTTAATTTTTGTATTTTACTTAATATGGTGAAACTGTTTAAGTGTTTAAAAATTACTTCCCAGAAAAAAAATGTTAAGACTATATCAGTTCTTTATCTGGAACATTCAAGTGATTAAGGACGTTATGTAAATGATTTCTGGAAATGATTCTGTTGAAAAATGAGTCATATGGTTTAAAGGGAGTTATTCTCCTATATTTAAAAATGTAATGCAATTTATAAGTTTAGCAGTAAAGATTCAAGAAATAGTCTTTCTATTATGTAACTGTGAAATAATTAAGATTAACTATTTTGATTTCAGCAGGTCAGGCCACATTTGACAATAGCCCATGGAAAGCTCTGTTATGAAAATCACTTTAAAACGGTCCTTTTAAAAAAAAAAAAAACAGTTTTTGGCTTCAAAACTGTAGAATAAAAACATTGTGTTTCTGACATCATTTGCCAGCTATATCAACCATATCTATGTGACAGGCTAAAGAATTGCATAGTGCCATGTGTTTACATAAAACATGAACGGATAGACAGCGTCAGATAATAACTAAATAAGGCCACATTATTTTTGATATTATGCATCTACTGCTTCCATGAGTATGTCATCCCATCAGCCCTACCTCTTATAAGGCATATACTTCCTTTATTTCCCAGTCAGCTATAGGGAACTGAAATGGAATCTGCACATCCTGGATACTCAAGGAAACTAAACCTTGCTATTTCCAGAGGTGATGAAAAGCAAACAAATAAGTAACCTGTTTTTGCTACCTACATCTAACAGGTGAGCAATTTATTATTTTGAGTATGAGATCAATAGTTAAAGGACTGTGATTTATCCTGGAAGTGCTACTTGCCAGATCTGATAACCCCAATAAACCATGAACATACTACCTGAAAGTCTCTTCTTCATCTTTTTTTTTTTTTAATATTACCATCATTGGTCAGTGCATGTTCTACTCCATCAAGCAAGCCAAAGACAACAAGTAATATATCAATGCCTCACCTGATATAATGCTGCTACACACATTCTGGAATGTGGAGATTCTTGCTACCCTCCCCAAGGAGCAGCATTAAAAACATTAAACAAGAGCAAAATACACAAACTTGTGAAACATAAATCCCATTCCTCTGATTGTGCTCCAGGTCCCCCAGGCAGTCAGTGACCTGATCAGACACACACAGACCAAATCTACCAACAATTCAGTCCATCACGCAAAGATCGCTACTTTCAGTGTCAACCACACCATCCACTTTATGCTGGAGGCATTGCCAATGCAGTTTTCTAGCTCCTACACTTGCCACTCTCGATAAAAGCCAATTTGTAACATTTCAATGTGATGCCTGAGAAAGGGGACAAAAGTGTCCTCTGATGCCATCTTCCAACAAACAATGATGAGCCAGCTACCCATAATTCCTATATTGTATACAAATCAACTCTCTATGACAGCTGTGCAGCCACTCACTATCATCAGTCATGCTAGAAACAGCAATCATTTGAAATATCAGCTTATGAGATCCTGGACTATCAACACTACCCATCCCCAAGGTGAACAGAGCAAATCAACACAGACTACAAAGGAAATTATTAGGTATGAATATCCCCTGTCAACCAATGGGAACACAAGACTCAAAACAAGAAGCCCTTCATGCAAGTCCTGAGCAATAATGTCATGTCAACCCTACAGCAGAGCAAAAACAATACCAGACCTAACAACAAGCATTTCATATGGAAATCCCCTAACTATCAAATCAAAACACAGAAGCAATCCTGGTAATACAACATTTTCTATATTGGACTGACCACCAATGCCCCGTTCATTTAAATATTTATTTGTAACTGAATCCCAAATGCTACCGTCTGTATCTAATTCCCTTTCCTTTTTTTTCTATTGTTTTTATTTTTTTTATTACTCCATAATGACTTTTTAACTTTCATCAAGGAACAAAGAAAGGAGCCTCTTGATTTGACGAGCCATGGCTGGAGTGATTGTAGGGTCCCAGAGAGAATGGTTATTTTATGCTGTTAAATAGTCCTGCCCACTCACTCGTGAGTAACAGACTTGCAGGAAAATCTCTTTTGTCAATGTGGCACCTATACGAGTTTAAATGTTTAATCACCAACTTGTATATGTTCACATTATACTGGGTTTGTTTTTTAATGCTTCCATTGTATATTACATTTTAAGACATATTTTTGCAATAACTTGAATTACGGAACACCAATGAGTGGACAACATTGTCAGAAGATTCTGAAAGCTTCCCTATCTTTATTTGAGAGGCAGTCGGTAACACAAATTACACTATAATGTATGTATCATAGTTCAAGCTTCAACATGTTTGAATGCATGTTACCCACAGTTTTCATCTGAGAAATTATTATAATGCTGTTAATGCTTTTACATCAGAGCTGACAGACTATAAATAAATACTAGTGAAATGCTTTCCTTATGTTAGAAAGCTGAATCATGGCTAAATGGGCATACAATTTCTGTTTAAGCAGAATAACAATGTTAAATTTGCAGTTTTATTATCACTTATGTCATAAATGCATTTATGATTTTTTTGCTAATCATTCTTCATTTTTATTTAAATAGTTTCACCATATTAAGTAAAACATATAAGTGTTTAAAATTACTTCCCAGAAATAACTTTAAGGTTGTATCAGTTCTTTATCTGTAGCATACAATTGATAAAGGATGCTATGTAAAGGATTTCTGGAAATGTTTCTGCTGAAAAATGAATTTTATATGGCTTAAAGGAAATTATTATCCTATATTTAAGAAATAGAATCCAGTTTATACTTTTGGCAGCAAAGATTCAAGAAATATAAAATGTTTTTATAGCCTTTTTATTCTCTAACTATAAAAAGAACTGAAAGGAACTATTATGATTTCAACATTGCAGGCATATTTGACAGTAACCCGTGGATAGCTCTATTTTGAACAATCACTTTAAAATGGTGCTTTATTTAAAAAAAAAACAGCTTTTGACTTCAAAACTGTGAAAGAAGAAATTGTGTTTTTGGCATTATTTGCCAGCTAAATCAACTGTGTCTGTGTAACAGACCAAATAATTGCATAGTGCCATGCTTTAGCATAAAAGATGAAAGAATGCACAGCATCGGGTCACATGATTTTCCACTACCTCTATGACTGGCATCATCCCATCAGCCCCGTCTCCTTGAAGGCATTCACATCTATTACTTCCCAGTCAGTTATAGGTAATTGAAATGGAGTCTGGACTCAGCCAACAAAAATCAGTATATGAACGACACAAACACTTTATTAATTTAGCAATTTGGTTCGTTGTAATAGACTTCTTCTGCAGGGAATTAGAGGTGCCTGAGAACAAGATAATGACAATTTGGTTCGTTGTAATAGACTTCTTCTGCAGGGAATTAGAGGTGCCTGAGAACAAGATAATGACAATTTGGTTCGTTGTAATAGACTTCTTCTGCAGGGAATTAGAGGTGCCTGAGAACAAGATAATGACAATTTGGTTCGTTGTAATAGACTTCTTCTGCAGGGAATTAGAGGTGCCTGAGAACAAGATAATGACAATTTGGTTCGTTGTAATAGACTTCTTCTGCAGGGAATTAGAGGTGCCTGAGAACAAGATAATGACAATTTGGTTCGTTGTAATAGACTTCTTCTGCAGGGAATTAGAGGTGCCTGAGAACCAGATAATGACAATTTGGTTTATTGCAATAGACTTCTTCTGCAGGGAATTAGAGGTGCCTGAGAACAAGATAATGACAATTTGGTTCGTTGTAATAGACTTCTTCTGCAGGGAATTAGAGGTGCCTGAGAACAAGATAATGACAATTTGGTTTGTTGTAATAGACTTCTTCTGCAGGGAATTAGAGGTGCCTGAGAACAAGATAATGACAATTTGGTTCGTTGTAATAGACTTCTTCTGCAGGGAATTAGAGGTGCCTGAGAACAAGATAATGACAATTTGGTTTGTTGTAATAGACTTCTTCTGCAGGGAATTAGAGGTGCCTGAGAACAAGATAATGACAATTTGGTTCATTGTAATAGACTTCTTCTGCAGGGAATTAGAGGTGCCTGAGAACCAGATAATGACAATTTGGTTTATTGCAATAGACTTCTTCTGCAGGGAATTACTGGTGCCTGAGAACAAGATAATGACAATTTGGTTTGTTGTAATAGACTTCTTCTGCAGGGAATTAGAGGTGCCTGAGAACAAGATAATGACAATTTGGTTCGTTGTAATAGACTTCTTCTGCAGGGAATTAGAGGTGCCTGAGAACAAGATAATGACAATTTGGTTCGTTGTAATAGACTTCTTCTGCAGGGAATTAGAGGTGCCTGAGAACAAGATAATGACAATTTGGTTCGTTGTAATAGACTTCTTCTGCAGGAAATTAGAGGTGCCTGAGAACAAGATAATGACAATTTGGTTCGTTGTAATAGACTTCTTCTGCAGGGAATTAGAGGTGCCTGAGAACAAGATAATGACAATTTGGTTCGTTGTAATAGACTTCTTCTGCAGGGAATTAGAGGTGCCTGAGAACAAGATAATGACAATTTGGTTCGTTGTAATAGACTTCTTCTGCAGGGAATTAGAGGTGCCTGAGAACAAGATAATGACAATTTGGTTCGTTGTAATAGACTTCTTCTGCAGGGAATTAGAGGTGCCTGAGAACAAGATAATGACAATTTGGTTCGTTGTAATAGACTTCTTCTGCAGGAATTAGAGGTGCCTGAGAACAAGATAATGACAATTTGGTTCGTTGTAATAGACTTCTTCTGCAGGGAATTAGAGGTGCCTGAGAACAAGATAATGACAATTTGGTTCATTGTAATAGACTTCTTCTGCAGGGAATTAGAGGTGCCTGAGAACAAGATAATGACAATTTGGTTTGTTGTAATAGACTTCTTCTGCAGGGAATTAGAGGTGCCTGAGAACAAGATAATGACAATTTGGTTCATTGTAATAGACTTCTTCTGCAGGGAATTAGAGGTGCCTGAGAACAAGATAATGACAATTTGGTTCGTTGTAATAGACTTCTTCTGCAGGGAATTAGAGGTGCCTGAGAACAAGATAATGACAATTTGGTTCATTGTAATAGACTTCTTCTGCAGGGAATTAGAGGTGCCTGAGAACAAGATAATGACAATTTGGTTCGTTGTAATAGACTTCTTCTGCAGGGAATTAGAGGTGCCTGAGAACAAGATAATGACAATTTGGTTCGTTGTAATAGACTTCTTCTGCAGGGAATTAGAGGTGCCTGAGAACAAGATAATGACAATTTGGTTTGTTGTAATAGACTTCTTCTGCAGGGAATTAGAGGTGCCTGAGAACAAGATAATGACAATTTGGTTCGTTGTAATAGACTTCTTCTGCAGGGAATTAGAGGTGCCTGAGAACAAGATAATGACAATTTGGTTCGTTGTAATAGACTTCTTCTGCAGGGAATTAGAGGTGCCTGAGAACAAGATAATGACAATTTGGTTCGTTGTAATAGACTTCTTCTGCAGGGAATTAGAGGTGCCTGAGAACAAGATAATGACAATTTGGTTCGTTGTAATAGACTTCTTCTGCAGGGAATTAGAGGTGCCTGAGAACAAGATAATGACAATTTGGTTCGTTGTAATAGACTTCTTCTGCAGGGAATTAGAGGTGCCTGAGAACAAGATAATGACAATTTGGTTCGTTGTAATAGACTTCTTCTGCAGGGAATTAGAGGTGCCTGAGAACAAGATAATGACAATTTGGTTCGTTGTAATAGACTTCTTCTGCAGGGAATTAGAGGTGCCTGAGAACAAGATAATGACAATTTGGTTTGTTGTAATAGACTTCTTCTGCAGGGAATTAGAGGTGCCTGAGAACAAGATAATGACAATTTGGTTCGTTGTAATAGACTTCTTCTGCAGGGAATTAGAGGTGCCTGAGAACAAGATAATGACAATTTGGTTCGTTGTAATAGACTTCTTCTGCAGGGAATTAGAGGTGCCTGAGAACAAGATAATGACAATTTGGTTCGTTGTAATAGACTTCTTCTGCAGGGAATTAGAGGTGCCTGAGAACAAGATAATGACAATTTGGTTCGTTGTAATAGACTTCTTCTGCAGGGAATTAGAGGTGCCTGAGAACAAGATAATGACAATTTGGTTTGTTGTAATAGACTTCTTCTGCAGGGAATTAGAGGTGCCTGAGAACAAGATAATGACAATTTGGTTCGTTGTAATAGACTTCTTCTGCAGGGAATTAGAGGTGCCTGAGAACAAGATAATGACAATTTGGTTCGTTGTAATAGACTTCTTCTGCAGGGAATTAGAGGTGCCTGAGAACAAGATAATGACAATTTGGTTCATTGTAATAGACTTCTTCTGCAGGGAATTAGAGGTGCCTGAGAACAAGATAATGACAATTTGGTTCGTTGTAATAGACTTCTTCTGCAGGGAATTAGAGGTGCCTGAGAACAAGATAATGACAATTTGGTTCGTTGTAATAGACTTCTTCTGCAGGGAATTAGAGGTGCCTGAGAACAAGATAATGACAATTTGGTTCGTTGTAATAGACTTCTTCTGCAGGGAATTAGAGGTGCCTGAGAACAAGATAATGACAATTTGGTTCGTTGTAATAGACTTCTTCTGCAGGGAATTAGAGGTGCCTGAGAACAAGATAATGACAATTTGGTTCATTGTAATAGACTTCTTCTGCAGGGAATTAGAGGTGCCTGAGAACAAGATAATGACAATTTGGTTCGTTGTAATAGACTTCTTCTGCAGGGAATTAGAGGTGCCTGAGAACAAGATAATGACAATTTGGTTCGTTGTAATAGACTTCTTCTGCAGGGAATTAGAGGTGCCTGAGAACAAGATAATGACAATTTGGTTCGTTGTAATAGACTTCTTCTGCAGGGAATTAGAGGTGCCTGAGAACAAGATAATGACAATTTGGTTCGTTGTAATAGACTTCTTCTGCAGGGAATTAGAGGTGCCTGAGAACAAGATAATGACAATTTGGTTCGTAATAGACTTCTTCTGCAGGGAATTAGAGGTGCCTGAGAACAAGATAATGACAATTTGGTTTGTTGTAATAGACTTCTTCTGCAGGGAATTAGAGGTGCCTGAGAACAAGATAATGACAATTTGGTTCGTTGTAATAGACTTCTTCTGCAGGGAATTAGAGGTGCCTGAGAACAAGATAATGACAATTTGGTTTGTTGTAATAGACTTCTTCTGCAGGGAATTAGAGGTGCCTGAGAACAAGATAATGACAATTTGGTTCGTTGTAATAGACTTCTTCTGCAGGGAATTAGAGGTGCCTGAGAACAAGATAATGACAATTTGGTTCGTTGTAATAGACTTCTTCTGCAGGGAATTAGAGGTGCCTGAGAACAAGATAATGACAATTTGGTTCGTTGTAATAGACTTCTTCTGCAGGGAATTAGAGGTGCCTGAGAACAAGATAATGACAATTTGGTTCGTTGTAATAGACTTCTTCTGCAGGGAATTAGAGGTGCCTGAGAACAAGATAATGACAATTTGGTTCGTTGTAATAGACTTCTTCTGCAGGGAATTAGAGGTGCCTGAGAACAAGATAATGACAATTTGGTTCGTTGTAATAGACTTCTGCTGGGAATTAGAGGTGCCTGAGAACAAGATAATGACAATTTGGTTCGTTGTAATAGACTTCTTCTGCAGGGAATTAGAGGTGCCTGAGAACAAGATAATGACAATTTGGTTCGTTGTAATAGACTTCTTCTGCAGGGAATTAGAGGTGCCTGAGAACAAGATAATGACAATTTGGTTCGTTGTAATAGACTTCTTCTGCAGGGAATTAGAGGTGCCTGAGAACAAGATAATGACAATTTGGTTCGTTGTAATAGACTTCTTCTGCAGGGAATTACAGGTGCCTGAGAACAAGATAATGACAATTTGGTTTGTTGTCATAGACTTCTTCTGCAGGGAATTGGAGGTGCCTAAGAACAAGATAATGACAATTTGGTTCGTTGTCATAGACGTCTTCTGCAGGGAATTAGAGGGGCCTGAGAACAAGATAATGACAATTTGGTTCGTTGTAATAGACTTCTTCTGCAGGGAATTAGAGGTGCCTGAGAACAAGATAATGACAATTTGGTTCGTTGTCATAGACTTCTTCTGCAGGGAATTAGAGGTGCCTGAGAACAAGATAATGACAATTTGGTTCGTTGTAATAGACTTCTTCTGCAGGGAATTAGAGGTGCCTGAGAACAAGATAATGACAATTTGGTTCGTTGTAATAGACTTCTTCTGCAGGGAATTAGAGGTGCCTGAGAACAAGATAATGACAATTTGGTTCATTGTAATAGACTTCTTCTGCAGGGAACTGGAGGTGCCTGAGAACAAGATAATGACAATTTGGTTCGTTGTCATAGACTTCTTCTGCAGGGAATTGGAGGTGCCTAAGAACAAGATAATGACAATTTGGTTCGTTGTCATAGACTTCTTCTGCAGGGAATTAGAGGTGCCTGAGAACAAGATAATGACAATTTGGTTCGTTGTCATAGACTTCTTCTGCAGGGAATTAGAGGTGCCTGAGAACAAGATAATGACAATTTGGTTCGTTGTAATAGACTTCTTCTGCAGGGAATTAGAGGTGCCTGAGAACAAGATAATGACAATTTGGTTCGTTGTAATAGACTTCTTCTGCAGGGAATTAGAGGTGCCTGAGAACAAGATAATGACAATTTGGTTCATTGTAATAGACTTCTTCTGCAGGGAATTAGAGGTGCCTGAGAACAAGATAATGACAATTTGGTTCGTTGTAATAGACTTCTTCTGCAGGAATTAGAGGTGCCTGAGAACAAGATAATGACAATTTGGTTCGTTGTAATAGACTTCTTCTGCAGGGAATTAGAGGTGCCTGAGAACAAGATAATGACAATTTGGTTCGTTGTAATAGACTTCTTCTGCAGGGAATTAGAGGTGCCTGAGAACAAGATAATGACAATTTGGTTCGTTGTAATAGACTTCTTCTGCAGGGAATTAGAGGTGCCTGAGAACAAGATAATGACAATTTGGTTCGTTGTAATAGACTTCTTCTGCAGGGAATTAGAGGTGCCTGAGAACAAGATAATGACAATTTGGTTCATTGTAATAGACTTCTTCTGCAGGGAATTAGAGGTGCCTGAGAACAAGATGATGACAATTTGGTTCATTGTAATAGACTTCTTCTGCAGGGGAATTAGAGGTGCCTGAGAACAAGATAATGACAATCATCAGTAACGAAATGCTGCAAGCTTTGTAGAAACATAAAGAAGAAAGTCTGTGGTCAACAGAGGTGTACACAGGTGTAAGGAGGTTATCCTATGTTGCCAGTGTGTCACCAAGTAGGAAGCCTCCATGGAAAGAGACCTGATAATGCCATAACAAAGGGACAGGGAGCAAAAAAAAGACTGTATTTGGTAGTTACTGCAATTAAAATCAAATGAAATATAATGATTCAGATAAAAACTTGATAAGATTCTGTTTTTTAAAGAACAAAATAAAGGTAATTGACTTTTGTGTTAACGTTTATTTACTGTTACTATGACTGCTCAAACACTGTAATATATTTATGAAGAAGAGTTTTGCAGTGCTTTTTTATTTTGAGCATTTCAAAAGTGAAGGTACAAAACCAAGCTCTATGACTTCTTCATATGAAATTTTCCAAAGCTAAGAAAGAAGAAATATTTATTTCAATTTTAAAGGGATGCAGTGAGGACATGCCACTAATTTCTGACAGAGACATAACCCATCACAACTATTATGCTCCAATGTGCTCCTTTGTTGTCTCAAGTGTCCACTAGCTACTCAAGCATAGGACTATATGATCAGGTGAGCCAGTAATGCCACATCACTTTTACCATTTCCCTGCCAGTTCTGCCAGGTGCCTGACTCTCAAGTCAGGGCTGTATCCACCAATATAATAGAACTATGTCTTCTGGAAAATGTTATGGCTTTGTAAGTATCCTTCTAAAATTAGAAATAGAACTCAAACACTGTCATTTTCCAAAATATGACACCTCCATAATTTCATTTTGATTGTCATTTGATTTTAATGTGTTCACTACTTTTTTTTCTTATATCTGGTGTGCTATTGGTGTTTATTGCCTGATATTTTTATTTTTATGTTATGGTTTTAAAGAAAAATAAATATTCTACTGTTTTTCATCAGTGCTATGGGATCATGTACATCCACTAGATATTTCACAAGCTGGGAAATAGTACTCTGGTTTAGTGCCTTCTATGACATGTGGCACCTCAGCCCCCCCCCCCTGTACCCCCCCCCCCCAGTGCTGAAATCTGTAACTGGAAGCCAAACATCTGGTGCTGGAAAAGTTAGTCAAAGTCTCTCAAGTGATACATAAAGAGTTTGTCTTCTGATATTCAACATTTCCAGTGTTTTGCAAACTGATTTTATTAGATGTTTTGCAAAGTTACAGACACTGGAAGGCTGTACTGTCAAACATTTAGTCACTCAAAGTTGTTGTACTTACTAGATGCTACTGACAACATAAAACAAAAGCAGTGAGGGAAAAGAATTGATTGCTTACATAGTTCAGCTTCCCATCATACTGTTTTCACTATTAATGCCAAGGGATAGAATGTGCAAACTAGCAAGATGTCACCTAGGCTGCATTTAGCAAAAAACGTAACATATCATTCAACATTTTTGTAGGAGTATGGTAATAAGCAAAAAAAGACAAGGATGTAAAACCTGCAACTGTAGTTGTAATATCAGAATTTGTGTTGTCATAAATGGTTTATTTTGGTGCATTTTATTTTTATTTGAACCTAACACCACTCTTAAGTATTCAACTGCGGTACCATCTTTGTCATTCTTATAAGAAAAGCACAGTCCGGGTCTGAACTGTCTGCAAACAGCTAAAGTTAACTTTGAGTATGTGTCTACCTGTTTGAGCCAATATTCATTTTCCCCTGGAGAGCACTCTGCTTTGGCTTGTAAGCAGCCCCCCCCCCCCCCACACACACACACACTCATCTTCCACTTTCTCTCTTATTCCCTTCTATTAGCAAATAGTATCCATAACTGATCAATACTGTGTGTTTGTTAATTTAAACTGAGACCACAGTAGCCTACTGATACAAAGTTATCCTGTTTTTCCACCTGGCAAATGATTAAGAAATGACTTACAGTTTCAGAGCAGTCCTTGGTCAATTGTGATTGTTTCTTAAACACAAACTTGTCTTTGCTCTGGCTCATTAGCAGCAGTACAAAGAACTGCCTGCTCACACCCTTGTTCTCCCCTCCCCCTTCTCTGTTTATTACCTTAAGACAAACCCAAAGTTAGTAAATATTACCTGCGAAAGGCACCATTTTTACAACTACAACCACCCTTGTCACTATCATATGTTCATTTATCAGTTAACTCTGTTACCTGATTGTTTTCAGCCCCCTCATAAGAGCAACTAACAGGGTCTCTACTCGCTTCACTCCCCACCCTGCCCCCTATTCTCTCCTGCCCTCAGTGGTCCCACCTTTATTACACTCACAAACCCCTCCCATCTTTCCAGTAGCCAACCACAGCAGTAATCCAACACTACCTCCTCCATCTTCCCACTACTATCACACCTCCTCAACTAACATGTACAAGCATACCTTACCTATGTTCACAGCATGCACTCTCCTTGCATATCTTACATCCTACCAAAGCTCCATCATTCCCCCACTCAACCACTACCACTGTACTACTACTGACACCACCACTCATGTCTCACCCTCACTCAGCTCCCCTCCCACCAACTCAAGAAACATCCCTATGCACCCCCCACATACTCTACCAACTATATTACTCAAACATAAAGCATCTCTACAACTTAACATAGTAACCCTCCCACCATAACTATTACCCAAAGAGCACAATCATAAAGTTTCCCTTATAAACAAACCCATTCAAAAACTGAGAAAACTAATAACCTCATGCATGTCTGAACTAGCCCTAAGTGGAGATATCCACCCAACCCTGGCCCAACCATCTCCAACCCCAATCCTTATAATCAGACTAGAAACCACAAATTGTCCCATATTACAGCCAATAGAAAGCCAAGTGACTTCCTTCTACTAAGCCTAAATATTAGAAGTGTATCCAACAAAGTCCATGACCTCCATGCCACCATAGACTTGTACTCCCCAGATATAGTCATCCTGACAGAAACCTGGCTAAAACCTCACATTACCAGTGAGCAAATACTCCCCACAGGTTATGGCATACTAAGAGTAGACCAGCTAAACAAGAAAGGAGGCTGTGTAGCTATAATATTTAAACAGCATCTAAACATCCAGATCTTAAAATCATCAGCTCCACAAATAGGCAATGGAGAAATAATATATACCAACCTCAAAATAAACCAAAACAAAACCATCAACATAACTGGATGCTACTTCCAACCTGGCCAAAACATCCCTCCACTAGAAAACCTCCTCAGCTGGTCTACCCACCATCTCCCCCAGTGAAGTGATTTCAATATTGACTGGCAATCCTGTACTGACAACCATCTAACCCATCATGTAAACCTTCATGGCTTCACCCAACTAGTCCAGTCGCCAACCAGGATAAATAAAAACTCAAGCAAGCACACTACCCTGGACCGGATACAAGTCAGTAAGAGCCCCCAGTCATATATAACAGGCTGCTTATCAGATAGCTTCAGTGATCACTCCCCAACATTCCTACTCAAAAAATACCTATACCAAGCTAAACTTGTCATTTACCGTCAAATATGTAAAAAACTAAACTTTAACCCACTCACATTCATCTCATCCCTCAAAGAATGTAACTGGCATCCTCTAAAGTACTTCAGCCTTGATGACACAGTTGAATTTTTTAATACTGCCTTCCTGAGCATCCTTAATTACCATGCCCCCATAAGACTTTCCAGAATCAAAGCACAACCCTCCCCATGGCTACAGAAAACCACTAAGTCAGAAATGAAAAACAGGGATAAAGCCTGGGAGCACTGGCACAAAACCAAAACCCCCTCAACTAGACAGAAATTCCTAGAACTACACAATAGAGTCAAAAAACTAATAAAACAGGACAAATTCCAGTACTACCAGTCTGCCCTAGACTCCTCTCACAACAGCCCCAAACAATTCTGGTCCTCCATAAACTCCATCCTCCACCCAGGTAAAGTCAGTACCCTTCCTCCTAACATCCCTCACTCCTCAGAAAATATTGCTACCTCATTCAACACACACTTCACACAAACCATACTATCACTAGCTAAACAACACAACCCCCCTCCCCTCCAACCCACACCTTCAACTAGTAATCTCCCCACTGCCTTCTCTTTTTCTCCTGTGCCTACCTCCAGCATAAAAAAACTCTTAACTAAACTTAAGCCCGCCAGATTAGCAGCAGACAACCTCCCAAGTGAATACCTACAAATCACAGCTGATGCTCTGGCCTACCCAGTATCCATCTTGATTAACCAATCTCTGTCAGAAAGTTACGTTCCCACACTGTGGGAAGTAACACATATAATTCTCCTCCACAAAGCGGACCCTCCACAGAACTAACCAATGACCTCCCCATAGCTATTCTCTCTCCACTCTCCAAAATACTAGAGAGATGCATACACTCTCAGGTCTCAGACTACCTCCTTACTAACAACCTCCTTTCCAATACTCAGCATGGTTTCCGACCAAACCATAGCACCACCACTGCCTTACTCTCCTTTACTAACACTATCCTTCAGCATAAAAACAATGGCTGTCTCTCCTCTGCTACTTTCCTAGACCTATCTAAAGCATTTGACATGGTTCCACACATACAACTTATCTCTGTCCTCAATAACCTATCCGTCTCACAATCGGTCACCAACTGGTTTAAGAGTTACCTATCTGACCGCCAACGATCCGTTGTATGGCAGAATGACATATCTCCCCAACTACCTGTCTCCATAGGGGTTCCCCAAGGATCCATCCTTGGACCCCTACTCTTCTCTGTTTTCACCAATAATCTAGCCTCTGCCACCAAACATGGCAGACTCATACAATACGCAGATGACTCAACCATCATCTGCTCAGCCCAGTCCCTACCCAAACTGCAAAAAGTCACACAGGAAGCCTTTTACTCTGTTGAAACTTGGTTATCCGATGCCCAATTAATGCTCAACCCAAGCAAAACTAAACTACTCATCTTCCAACCCCAAACATACTCAAAACAACTCTCACTTTAACATCACAGCAAAAGACAACACCACTATATACCCAACTGAACACACCAAATTGCTAGGAGTGGAAATAAACAATAAACTAAAATCTGACATTCACATATCCTTGACCATAAAAAAAGTCCACAATAAACTAGGAGCGCTATACAGAAATAAGCAACTTCTCACCAAAGCAGCAAAGATTTCAATAGCAAATTCCCACCTTATCTCTACCCTACTTTATGCCTGTCCAATATATACCAACCTAAGGCAATGCGATTTAAACAAGCTAGAGACCTGCTACAACAAAATCGCCAAATTCGCCACAGGGGCATCCTACCGTAGTCACCACTGTCTCTCACTTGCTGAACTGGGCTGGCTTGAACTCCCTCACCTCCTTCAATGGTATCAACTCTCACTTGCCCACAAACTAGTAAATCATCCACTAAATGTCCCATCCCTCCAGAATCTACTCCAACCCTATCGCATCACCAGACCACTGAGATCCAGCAACAAAAATCACTAAAGCCAATAACTCTGCTGGTGAAGCACTATTCTCTTGCACCATAGCCAAATTATGGAACTCCCTTCCACCCACAATTACCTCTATACCATCATGCACCCACTTCAAAACTTTACTAAAAGCGCACCTAAAAACATGCTGGCTATGCCCTTGCAACTCCCACTCTAATATCACCCTCCCCATCCAACCACTACCTTTCTTTCCACTTCACTAACTACCTTGATTATAGTAATCTCAGATGTTCATAAGCGTAGTACTTATTATACAGCAGGAACTTCTCATTGTAACATTTGTTAATGTCTCTTATGTACTTCACAGATAGAGATTCTAGTTGTCTAATGACGTACTATGTTCTTCATCTGTAAATATGTTGTAAGTAATTGCTATGTAAACTGTTAATCGCTATGTAATCCAATGTAACTACTGTCTGTTTATTTTAACTGTGGAGCTTTTCTCCCAGGCCCTCCACTGAAAATGGACCTACGTCCAGTCGGACACTCCCGGTCAACAAATATAAATAAAATAAAATAAATAAAATAACATGTGTTTACCAGGATTGTCTGTTGGGCATATGTTGGTTTTCAGCACAGGTTCATACTGAAAAATGCCAAGAATGATGCAGAAAAGGTACAAAAGCACACAAGAAAAAATACTTATCCGACAGCACACTTTTAAAAGTGAGCTTTGAAGAAATAAGTATTTAAGTAACATGTTGGCGGAAGTGATAATTACACAGCAGTATGCAGAAGGAACAAGGTAAAAAGACAAGATTGAGAGCCAACACCTGGGAAATAGAGGTGCCAGTGCAGAAAGTGTTTGGCCCATGCATGGCATGGTAGAGGCTGAAAAAGATGATTAATTGAGAGAGTTGGGGAAAGGCTGATTAAGAAGACATAGGATTATTGTCATGAAGAGAGGCAATAAGGTATAGTTATGGTATGTGGCTGTATGTAGGGAGATACGAAAGGGCCACGAAAGGATGAAACAAGAAGGGGGAGAAACAACAATATACTGAGCTAAAAGATGTTCAAGGGGAAATAGGAACTCAGCCATGTGTTCATTAGGAATTGTTTTAATTGAGACTTGAAAGATTTGACCTGAGGTATTTGTGTTTCTGCAAACAAGGAATGGGACTCCAGATTTCAGAGATGTAGGATGAATAGAAAGAGAGTTGCCAGCAGAACTGTTTGCTTTTGTTATTAGGAGTAATATTTCATCTACTGAGCGTAGAAGGTTATTTGGTGAGTAGTGCTGAAGGATGTGAGTTAGAATAGGGCATTTTTAAGGTTAACGAATAAGGTTATGTGTGGTAAGTAGTTGAGACAGAGTAAGAGACTGAGGCACTGAGCCAATGTCGAATGATGAAATTTGCACGTCCCATTACCAGTAAATTTAACTACATTGTTGTAGCTTTTCTCGAGGATATTGCTCTGCGTGGTCTGAAGATTCATGAGCATAGGCGCAGCATGGAGGAGGACTGGAAAGAGGAATGTTTAAGCAATGTATGTTTTAGTATTATTTGTTAGGTAAGGTTTTATTGGGTAGAGGGTGATATCTTTTGATTTTTTTTTTTTTAATTTCATCTTTTTCATAGATGTCATTGATAATTATACCGACTACCTTACTGTGGGTTAGCAATTCAATTTTTTATTTCTTATGGTGGCTTGCGTGCTTGAGTGAAGAGGGATTTCTGGGTAGAGACTTATTGGGGTGAACAGGATGAGATTGGATTTTTGGGGCTTTAGAAGAAGTAGGAAATTAGACAGACATGTTACAACAGAGGCAGAGGAATCCTGGATTAGTTGTTGCAGTGTACTAATTTTTTGAACAGGACAGATCAGAGTGGAGCTATCTCCATGTTGGATGATTTTTGCATGTTTGCTTGCTGAGTGGAGATCATTCACAAATACGTTGAATTAGAGAGGGCTTAGAATAGAGCACTGGAGTAGTCCAACTGCCATGACGAGGAAAGGAGAAATATTTAACAGTCTGCAGGATAGGTAGCTGATAAACCAAGTGAATGTGTGTGTATCTAGACCTAACAAGTACCATTTCTGCAGAAGTTTTGTGTGTGTGCGTGTGTGAGTGTGCGTGTGTGTGTGTGTGTGTGTGTGTGTGTGTGTGTGTGTGTGTGTGCGTGTGCATGCGTGTGTGTGTGTGTGTGTGTGTGTGTGTGTGTGTGTGTGTGTGTGTGTGTGTGTGTGTGTGTAGGTCAAAACAGACTGTGGAGACTAGGTTTCCCTCAATTCTGCTTTGATGTATAGCAGTTATGGAGTTCAGGAGATAAGGAGTACTGCTATGATTACGATAGATGCTTTGTATGTTGGAGATAGCAGATTACTGTCTAAAATGTGTATGGATAGATTTCTGAGGGACTTTTGAGATAGAATGACTATTGGTCTATAGTTAGTAAGATCAATGGAAGTACTACCGCTGTGTATAGGGAAGATGTAAAATGTTTTCATAGGTTAGGAACATAGCTCTCTTTAATGGATCAATTAATTAAAATAGAAACTGGGTAGGCAAGAGGACCTGCTGCCATTCTGATATATTCTCTAGGTTGGTTGCCTTGGGCAGCAGTGGCAGGTTTCAGTTTTAGAAGAATTTTTTTTTTTTTTTAGAAGAATTTTTTTATGTCAGGGATGGAGGTGGGTTCCAGAGAGAGTGCTTTTTTGGTGAGCATTGGTTTACAGAAAGGTTGTGGGTAGTGGAGACTAACAGATTTACGACAGAAGTTAGCAAGCTGATGAAGTATTAATTAAATAGGAAGGCCAAAGTGTTTGATTGAATGAATTGAAGGCCAGCAACAGGGGCTAGGCTGGATGACTTAGCCAGAATTTAGCAGTTGATTGACTAAAACCAGGAAGGTTTAGGATTCTTTTGATTTAAAGTTTGATGATTATTGTAATATGAATTCTTGTCAACCTTAATCATTTGCTTGGTGCAAATTTTAAGGTATTTAAAATTTTGTAGGTTAGACTCTCACTTATTTTTCTCCAGGCTTCACATGCTTTTGCATATGTTCACGTACAAAAAAATGTCTCTTGAATCATATCAGTTTGTCAACGGACTCTGCTTATGCCTGCACAGTAAGCACGGAGGGGTACAATTCTGCTTGTGAGATGCTTCCTGTGCAAGGTTACAGGGTTTGATTCCTTCTACCTTCATTTACCTACTGTGTGACTCAGAGTAAGTCAATAACTAGATTGTGCTTCCATGTCACCTTTGCAAAAGGAACAGTTGTTTCAATTGTGCTTACCCAGTCATCATCTTAAAACAAGTTAAATGTAAGGCTAACTCTATTAGCCTTCTTCTAGTAAAGACTGTGTCCATCTTATGGAAATCATATATACCTATATCTGGTTACATTTAAAAGGAGTGAATGCTCACTTAAGCAAAAATTTTTATGTGCTGTAAAAAAGTGAATGGTCATGTCAGCGAATGTTCTTCCTAATGAAGTTTCTTCTGGCAGTTTTTTGAATGGGATCATGGTACAGATGGGTAAGGTTGTTTGCCCTTACCCTGCTGTTGTGTGATCTCCAAGTTGGTATATATAATTAGCAGGGTGTATGTGGGGTGCAGGGGGATTGCCACCCCCACAAAAAAATAGAATGTAATAATTGCTTGTGTTTTCAGTGTTGTATAAGTGTTTCCTCTAAACTGATTGCTGTTTAAAGGCTTGCTCATATAAGTGTTTGCTTTTTCAAGAAACACTCCTATCTCTCTATATACATATCTAAGAATTCAAGATAGCCCAAGCCATTATTCAACTAATAAAAAAAGCACATCCAAAAAAAATGCCCATACATGACCAGTGTAAATTAACCCTGATGATACTGAAAGAAAAATAATCCTGTGTTCCTAAGATAAGAGAAACAGGAATGGCATTTAAAATGGTGTAAACTTAAATAGTTTCTACATGACGGGCGTGCAGATTGCTGTTGAAGTATATTGCGACATAATAGTCTGGATGATATTTAAGTGAATTAAGTATAAACGTCTGGATTTGCTGTTTGCCACATATGCATATTTCCCTACTCTCTTCACCTTCTGTCTTTACTCCCACACCCCTTTGAAATATTTGTAGGTGTTATTTTTCATCTTTGCAAGCAAATGATTCAGCAATGACATTAATAACATTAAAAATCAGCACATGTAAGCAGAACTCTGCATATATTCTGATAAAAACAAACTTAAAATTCACATTTAGAACTAAACAAGATGTTTGTGTTTATTAATGATTCATTATTTTGATGTTATTTCAGTTATGAACATCAACAAAATGTAGAGAGATACGTATATGATACAGATGTGATGTTAAGCTTGAAAGGTGAAATGTACTCTATTTTTATAGGGCAGATAGAATTGCACGATTTAGCTTTTCTCTGCCATGTTATCTTTATAGGAAGTACTACAGTCAGAATATAAAACATTTGCCATTAGGGTATCAGAAAATAGCATCATTTATGTGTCCTGAATACTTATGTGAAAATGAAAAGCGTTTATGTTACTGTGACAATACAAAAATGCCTGTGAATCCAATTCATGATGAACACAAAATGTTCTGTAAGGATACAAAATCGTAATCAGCAACTCACCTGGTGACATCATTAATAAATGCAGACTGAAATTTCTTCAGTGATGTACCTATACATTTGCATGATTTATGTAACGCATATCAATCCAGTAATATAAACTTCCAAGTTATAAGATAGAAACCATTACCTATGAAAGAAGTGCTATGTTATCTCATGGAATGAATGTGCAACTTAATGAATGAAGGTCCATTATTTAAAGCAAACATTTCCCTCAGTCACACTGCTAGGATTATCATTTTGTCTCAGTGGAGGAATATTGATTCTCCAGTATATCCTGCAGCTGTGGGATCTCAAACTTTATGATTTTGGCAGACTCACCCTTGTCAAGGTAATCTAATATTAGTTTGTCAAACAAATAGAATCCAGTACTGTTTACCTTCCGTAGGCCTAGCTATGTGCCATATAAGAATAAATCTCTGATCACAAATCAGATGGTCAGTGTTTGTTTAGTGCCACAGGTATGGGAGGAGAAGGTGAAAACAGATGAGAGTCATACAGTGAGTGACAGATATCAGTTTGCCCATCCTGGGAGAAGGAAGATAGAATAAGTCACTGCAGTTCTGATACCTGTAAACATAGGAGGACTGTGGCAGCACCTCTATGTGTCAGTCTGAATCTATGCTGTGATTACTAGTATCCTGCACTAGTGTGGAGTTAGGTTATGAGGTTACATGTAAGCAGTGCCTGCAGAGATTGCAAGACATCTCAGCCACCTCCAGAGAGGCAGTTTGGTGTTTGGGGCATCTTATCACTACTGCAAAACTCTTGCCCCTCACAAGAAAAGATGAGCTGATATGGCACCTGCTCTGGACAAGAAATGGATGAGTCGCATGAATAGTTTGTTAAGGATGGTTTGAGTATTGATAAAAGAGAAGGGAATATGTTTATTTGTTATGGACAGTGGGCTGAGATTGGTGGTAGTATTTTGTGGGGTGGTAGAGTTTGTAGTAGGACCAGAAATTTGATGTATGTCACCAGATAAGAGCAGGGTTCTTGGGAAATAGTAAGGTTTCATTTGTAGTGAGTAGTTGTAAAAGTATTTTGCTTTATCCTTAGATGTGAGGGGGCTGGAGGGAGGGAGTTTTATTTTAGGTAGTAGTATATTTATTGGGAGGAAAGATGGGCTGATATTATCAGTTGCTGAGGGTAACAGAAGATGTTAGAATGTAGGTAAGTGGGGGTTTTAATGATAGGGTTAAGAGTGGGAGGGATGATGTGATTGTGAATAGGAAGAGCAGTGGTGGTAGACAAACTAGACATAGGACAGAAGTTGTTGAAAGTGTAATCTTTGGAAAGGGAGGAGGTCTTATGGTTAAGTAAATGGAGAGTTGGATGAGTGTGGAGTGAGTTCAGAGTCTGTGATTTGTTCATAGGTTCATAGGTTCATAGGTAGGTATTAGGCTATCTGCCTGAGGGCATTTAAAAGCCTAGTCAGAGTGTGTCAGCTTTCGCTGCCCCATTGATTAATTAACTGATCCTCTGTCAAGAAGAGCCAATGAAGTGATCTCAGGGGTGTATTTTCTGTTACCCATCCACTCATCAAGGTTTTACTTGAAGAATGTTAGTGAGGGGCTCTGCCTAATGTAGTTAGGAATTTTGTTCCAAAGCATGGGGAGTCTCTGTGACAGGAGTCTATCCCTCCAGCATGTTCTATTTATTGTTGTGGCAAGGTTTAGCTCACTAGAACGAGTGGCTCGCAGTGACTTGGATTTCTTTAGGTGGAGCATGTCCATCAATTCTGAGTTGGACATGGCTTTGTAAGTCAGGCAGAGTTCACCTCTGAGTAAGCGATATGCCACTGAGTACAGCCGGAGTTTTTCCAGTCGGGCTGCATAGGACATATGTTTGAGGCCAGTAATCCTCTTGGTGAGGTAATTTTGTGGTGTTTCCAGCTGTTGGAAGTGTCTTGTGAGGTACATCCCAAATGGGGCATTGTACTCTATGATGGGTCTGATGAGTGATGAGTAGAGGGGCACTATAACCTCTTTATTTCTAGATGTGAACCCTTTAGTAATTAGATGGGCTACATAGAAGGATTTCCTAACTACTTTGGCAATATGATTATCAAAGGAGAGATTACTATCAACCTGGGTCCCCAGATCTCTTATTACCTCTTCTGTATTAAGGGGGCTGCCACCTATGTGGTAATTCATGGGTGTTTTGTTTTTCCCAAACTGGATGACTATGCATTTTTTGTCATTTAGCTTGAGACCATGACTTTGACACCAGGTATCTGTCTCAGTAAGGCACTTTTGGAGAATGTCCGTGTCAGCCGGAGAGTCAATTATGGCTCCCCGTTTGCAGTCATCGGTGAACCTGGTTAGCCATAGTCCTCCTGTGTTTGCCTATACTTGCCAAACAGCAGGGGTCCTGTGACTGAGCCTTGTGGGACACCACTTGTGACTGGTTTAGAGTAGGACCTGGAGCCCGCTATTCTTACCGTGTGAGTTCTATCTGTAATCCAGTTGGCAGCCCATCTCATGACGTAGGGGTTTATGTTCAGGCTGGTGAGTTTTTCTATAATTTCCGAGTGGGGAATGGTGTCAAAAGCTTTGGTGAGGTCAGGTTAGGCTGTGTGAACCACCTTCCCCTCATCTATGGCCTTGGTGACTGTCTTGAAGAAGTCAACCAGGTTTAGTAGGCATGATTTGCCCTTAACAAAGCCAAACTGGGTCTGGTCAAATGTTTGGAGGTTCCCAATTTCTTTGTTAATGAGTTCCATGATGATGTGCTCCATAGCCTTGCAGACCAGGCTAGTCAGGCTTATGGGGCGATAGTTACCAGGGTCAGTTGTGGCCCCTCCTTTGTGGAGTAGAATAACCGTTGATGTGCACCATTCTATCGGCACGTAGCCTGTGGAGAGGCTGAGGTTGAACAGTGTGTTTAGGCGGGGGGGTTACTTTGTTCTGTAGTTCGTTCAAGATGCAGCCTGGGACACAATCTGGCCCCATTGACGCTGTGCTTTTGGCTTTTGAAAGGGCTGTTTTCACCTGTGCATCTGTGATTTCTGGGACACTACACCTTTCCGGTATTGTTGTGGGCCCTTTTGGGGGTGAGAGGGGGTGAAGTTTGCACTGAATCTATCTGCCAGGATGTTGGCAATATCAGTAGGTTCAGTATATTTTGTGCTATTTTGCACTAGCTCAGAGCATATCTGCGAGTTGCCACTTTGATTCTTGACATCGCTAAAAAAGGCTTTGTGGTTATCTTTCGAATCTTTGGCTATTTTTCTTTCGAAGTTAGCCTTGGATGATTTTATAAGGGGCCTTAGTTTCTTACTGATACTGATCAGGGATGTCTTTCCTTCTTGGGATTTGCTTTTTTTCGGAACTAGTTTCCTCCTTCTATTGTATCGCCTGTTTATGGCAGGGGTCCACCAGACTGGTTTCCTTCTCTTAGGGGAGTGAGTCTTGGTTTTGCTAGGGATGGCATGATCCATGCATCCTTGTAGGTGCTCAGAGAGTGTATTTGTAAAGGTTTCTGCATCTTGGACACATGCTTTAGCGTGGGGGCTGTGAAACTTAACACCTCTGTCTTAAGTAAGGTGCAGTTTGCTACAGAAAAGTTTTTCACTGTGGTTTTCTTGGTTGGGGGTGGTGGTGTGGTGTGGATATCCAGAATGATTAGTTTATGGTCTGATCTAACCAGTGACGGGTTGACATCTGGTGTGGAACACCTGTCGCCCATGTTGGTGATGACCAGGTCTAATATGTTTTCACCTCTGGTAGGGGGGTTTACCAGCTGATCCAGGGCATTTGAGTTGATAAATTCCAGGAAGCGCTAGACCTGATAGTTTTCCCAGTTAACAGTAGGGTAATTGAAATTGCCCAATATCAGGGTGTTCGGTAGGACCTTCATGTTTTCCAGTGTCACCAGAAAGGTGGAGTGGTGGTCCTGGGTCATGGAGGGTGATCTGTAGCAGGCCACAATTTGCATTGCAGATTTGCCCAATGTTAGTTGCACATGGATGATCTCAGAGGTATCATGCTGAGCCACTAACCTGGAGGTGTAGGTATCCTTGATGAATATGGATACAACCCCATCTTTTTTGTTTCGGTCCATGTTCTGTGGCTGAAATGTGTTGTATGAGTTGTAGCCCAGTAGTGCTGGAGTGCTCTGTGGAGCCTTGAACCAGGTTTCAGTTACTGCACAGATGTCGACGTTCTCCATACTGAAGAGTGCTTCGAGCATGTGCATTTTGAGATTTAAACTCCTGGCATTGAGTAGCATAACCCTCATTTTTTATTTGTGCTGTTTACGGAGGTGGGTTTGACTTTTGAGCCTTTCCTAAAAAAGGCACTATGGGGCAGCAAGAGCCTTCGCCAGTATTCGAAAGCCTAGGGGTGACAGGTGCAAGCCGTCTCTTGCGAAGCAACGAGGCTTGTCGAGCATGTCATCCCAGGCTGACAGACACTGGATCCCCTTTGAATGACACCAGAAGCTTAACCAATTGTTGAAATTGATAATTTTTTTCTTTATACTGTGGTATCATTCTTGGTGAGGGCAGGATGCTACTCAGGGTCAGGGTCAGACCCACCTGGGCTACATGATCAGAGAGCTCTTCCATGTCTCTTTTCATGTAGTCCAGAGAGGTACGTCTCAGGTCATTCACACCAGCATGAACAATGACAGACTCATATTTGTACTTGTTCTGGAGTGACCTGAGTGCTTGTGTTATGTGGCGGATTCTTGCTCCCGACAGGCAGCTAACAGTAACCTTCTCCTTGTCCAGCCTAGTGAGTGGGACATCAGTGTGCCTGACTATAGAGTGTTAGTAGAAAGTAGTGGGAATCAGAAGTATTTTAACAAGAGTTGAGGTAAAATAAGTTGTAAAGAGGTAAGATATGTTAAGAACAGGCTGTGGGTGGTAGTTTGGATACAGGAAGGGGAGGGGCTTGAGAGTGGGAGGGAAGATCTTTTAGTTAAACTATTATTTTCAAATGCAAACTTAATTCATTCTAAAACATTGAATATCTGGGACTCTAACAAGTAGTCAAGGAAATCTACTCCTACTACTAATATGATTTGAGTTACAGTCAAATACCTAATGTGGTATTATCTAAACAACATACAGGAAGCAGTGAGTACTAATAAGGGGAAATATAAACATGTTGTCTCTTTGCATGTCTAAATGACATTGGCTGAACTCCTATTAGTGACATGAATACTGCAGAAAGAGATATTTTGAAATCTGCTCACAGATAAGACTTCATATTATGTTTTGCAAGTCTCAGGAAACCAGTGAGGACCAACCATGGCTAGGTGTATAATAACTTTAATAAAACAACAAAGAGTAAGTGTGTTTGCGACTTGCACAGCTGCTTCCTCAGACTCAAATACAATTAAAATATTGTTGTAGCACTTGAATAGTTTATCTAATCCTTCAAGGAACAATTGACCCATTATCTACTTAAAGGTTGTTGTTGTGTCTTTTGGCTTTTTCCCGGAGATGGGTCACCACAGCAAAACTCCGGTCCGCTAATGATTGGTAGTAGATTTTTACGTACCGAGTTGCCGGCTCTGATGCACAACCTTCAACGAAAGTATGCCCATTCATGCATAGAAGATGCTCTAGCTGAGAATCAAACAGGATACATTCACTAAAAACCTTAAGACCAGTAACCCACATACAAAAAGAACACACATATATACATATAAACTTAAAGCATACAATTAAATACTAAAATTCAATGTGTGTGTGTGTGTGTGTGTGTGTGTGTGTGTGTGTGTGTGTGTGTGTGTGTGTGTGTGTGTGCGCGCGCACATAGTACTGGTTTAATGGAGACTGCATCACTGATGCCTGCTGCCTTGCCAGCATTAAAATATATAATCCATCTTAATTCAGCTAGCACTGTTGTATTTTTAATATCTCCTTTCCTAAAATTTTCTTTAACAATATCAAGTACTAAAAATTTAAAGGTATGATTTATGTCAAAGTTCATAACATGGTTATTTGGATGACAGACCCAGAGTGTCACAAGATGACCTTCTAGGTATGCAACAAACAAAAAGTGCCATTGAAGATCAGTATGTATGTATGCCTTTAAGAAGCTTTCCATGGGCTCGCACATGTGTAAATACTGAGCATGTGCGAGCCAGACTACCATTTTGTAGTAAGTTGTTGATAGATAAGCATGTATGTATGTAATGAACTGTTAGTTAATCAGTTTGTTTATATTTTATGCTGCTGCTATCCATCCAGATGTGTTTCTATAAAGCATTTGAATGAACTACCCCACCTGTTTGTCTTGAATCATAACAGGATGAGCAGCATGGTGTCTGAATGGGATCCAGAATCAAGACTAAGAGGCACTCAGTTAATGTTTTCTTATTTGAAACATATAAAACAAAGCACTCAGGATGTTCAAAATAAATTTCTAGCTAAACGAAATGTCCAAAACTGCAACATATTGATAAAAAGTATTCAAAATAGCTATGAAAATGCTTGAAATAATGTCTGAATCACAAAAAATGTATAAAATAAGGCAAACAACTGCATTTTTTTTGCTATGTGCTACTTTTTTGCATTAATTAAAGCTATTTGAGATATCCAAGGTATACAACATGTTTGCAATTTGTGCAGTATTACAGTGCAGTTATTTTGCAAAATACAGCCATTTCAAAGTATATTTTGCAAAGTACAGTATTTTGAAGAGTTTATTGTGCATTTGAGTGCTATTACCAGTACCTGGTGTGCATACATGTTCATATATAATTACAAGGGCCATTTTGCAGTGTGTTCAAACATACTTTGTTGACATGGCTGAAGGATTTCAAAAACCTGCTCCACTTGTATTTGATAATAATATTACAAAGAACTGGAGAGTGTTTTAGCAAGAGTATGATATTTTCATACAAGCTGAATTTTCTGATAAAGATGCACATACAAAGGTATTTATTCTGCTTAATTTAGCTGGTTCAGAAGCCATTGAAAGAGAGTGGTCATTTATGTATGCACGTGCTGCGTTTGCAGGGGAGGGGAAACTACCATATAGTGGTACTGGGTGAATCAAGGGAAGACCCTGAGTGCTTAAAATGTAAATTTAGAGAAACGTGTAACTCCCAAATAAATATTACAATGGAAAGGCACTTATTGTACACAAGGGATCAAAACCTTGGGGAAACTTTTGCAGCATACAAAACTGCCTTATGAAACAAAGCTAAAACATGCAGATTTGTTGATTTAAGGGATGAGTTAGTGAAAGACAGACGTGTGTGGTATTAAAAATGATGCTGTGAGAAAGATTTTGCTTTGTGACAGTGATTTAACTTTGAATAAGGCCACTGAGATTTGTCAGATATATGAGCACACAAATATGCTTACAAATGAGAAATGCATGCTTCCAGTATCTTCTAAAGATAAGGCTAATAGTATATAGCATTTGGTTAAAAGAAGCAGGCCCAAGCACATGCCAGCAACTGTAAACCCTGCAACAGTCACTGGTAAACCCCATAGCTTGCTAGCAAATTCCAGAGCATGCACAGCCTCAGTGAAGCACAAGGGTTAGTCAGCAAACTCAAAGCATGTGCCCTCACCTAGCATCATAATCAACTGTCGTAACTGTGGTGGGAATCATGTGACTAAAAGAGAAAAGTGCTTAGCTTTTGGTCAGCAATGCCACAGATGTAAAATGTGGAATCACTTCCAAAGAGTCTGTAAATCAAAGGAGGCTTATTATTTTATTAAAAGAGAACAATCAAAGAGACAAGTTGATCAATTAGAAACCTGTGACCTTTCTTTTTATGTTGATGGTGTGTCTGATCAATTAGAAAGCTGTGACCTTACTTTTTATGTTGATGCTGTGTCTGTGCTTAATGAAACAGTCAATGCAGTAGATTTATGGGTAAAGAATGAAGTATTTTGTACTGTTGACACAGGTTCAAAATCCAATATTATGTCATCAAAAATATTTGCTAGAGTATGTGCTGGTGAGAAGCTTGATTTGGCAAAGTATGTGAAGCTTGTTACTTATAGTGATGAAGAAATTCAAGCTGAAGGCTCAGTAGCACTTTCATGTTACTTTGCTGGGAACACCTATGAATTGCAATTTTACTAGTCAAAAGGTAAGTGCAGTGCAGTCATTATTAGGCCTCACAGACAGTGTGAAAATGGGACTACTTTCATTTAATAAGGAAGTCTACCATGTAAGCTTAAAAGACCATTGTTCTAACTTTGCCCAGTTCATTTTCTCTAGCTATGCTAATCTTTTCAAAGACAAACTAGGCAAACTCCCAGTTGTGTACTCCTTGAAGTTAGACCCTGAAGTCAGCCCATTGTCAGGCTAGCCTGAAAAGTTCCAGTAGCTATGCAGAACAGAGTCTAGGCCAAGCTAGACAAAATGGTGCAGCAAACTGTGATCTCTCCAGTTTACAACCAACTGAATGGGTATTTTCCATGGTAGTAGCTGATAAGAAAAGCTCAGATGATATCAGTAGATATCCTGATCCAAGAGATTTGAACAAAGCACTGAAAAGACCTCATGCATACAATCAAAGAAGTTGCTGCTCTTATGACAAATGCCACAGTTTTTTCTATTTTGGATGCAAAAGTTCATTTTAGCAAATTTTGCTTGACTGAAAATCCTCTTTACTAACCATTTTCCGTACTCCTTTTGGCAGGTACAGATTTTTGAGAATGCCATTTGGGATACATTCTGCCGGTGATGTTAGCCAGTGTGCTATTATAGTAGATGATATTCTAGTAGGTGGTAATGGTGAAGCCGAGCATGACAGAAACCTCATGAATGTTCTGGAAAGAGTATGTGAAGTGAATCTTAAGGTGAATCTTTAGAAGTGCAAATTTAGGCTATGAGAAGTTACTTATGTCAGTCTTTTGTTTACCAGTTCAGGCTTATGACCAGATCCTTCCAAGCAAACAGCAATTCTTGATATGCAAGCGTCAGAAAATGTTCAAGCCTTACAATGTTTTCTTGGCATGGTTAGTTACCTAGGCAAGTTCATTCCACACTTAAGCCAACTTTCAGCAGAGCTTTTAGAGCTGACACACAAAAATATATTCTGGTCCTGGTCAGAACAACACCAAAGTTCATTTGCTGTCCTAAAACAGAGAATTGCCAGTCTACCAAGTCTCAGATACTATGATGTTTACAAACCAGTTACTCTTTCTAATGATGCTTCGAAATTTGGTCTTGGTGCAGTTATTCTTCAAGAGGAGCACTATAACCTCTTTATTTCTAGATGCGAACCCTTTAGTAATTAGATGGGCTACATAGAAGGATTTCCTAACTACTTTGGCAATATGATTATCAAAGGAGAGATTACTATCAACCTGGGTCCCCAGATCTCTTATTACCTCTTCTGTATTAAGGGGGCTGCCACCTATGTGGTAATTCATGGGTGTTTTGTTTTTCCCAAACTGGATGACTATGCATTTTTTGGCATTTAGCTTGAGGCCATGACTTTGACACCAGGTATCTGTCTCAGTAAGGCACTTTTGGAGAATGTCCGTGTCAGCCGGAGAGTCAATTATGGCTCCCCGTTTGCAGTCATCAGTGAACCTGGTTAGCCATAGTCCTCCTGTGTTTGCCTATACTTGCCAAACAGTAGGGGTCCTGTGACCGAGCCTTGTGGGACACCACTTGTGACTGGTTTAGAGTAGGACCTGGAGCCCGCTATTCTTACTGTGTGAGTTCTGTCTGTAATCCAGTTGGCAGCCCATCTCATAAAGTAGGGGTTTATGCTCAGGCTGGTGAGTTTTTCTATAATTTCCGAGTGGGGATGTAGCATATGCATCCAAAACTCTAACCCAAACCAAGATGCAGTATGCACAGAATGACAAAGTACACTCGGCAATTGTGTTTGCATGTTCAAAGTTCCATGATTATATTTATGGCCGCCCAATTCAAATGGAAACTGATCACCAACCTCTAGTCACTATTTTGAGAAAGCTTATGCATACAGCTTATGCCAGAGTGCAATGCATGATGCTGAAATTGAAAAAGTATAATTTTAGTCTTGTCTACACAAAAGGCAAATTTCTTTATCTTGCTGATACTTTATCCAGATCACCCAGAAATACCAGTGAACAACATGAATATGAGAAACTTGATTTTGAAGTCATGGAAGTGAGAATTTTTTTCTTCCACACGTCTTGATGAACCTAGATGTCACACAGCCTGAGATCCAATACTTCAGAAGCTCAAACACTTTATTAGGCAAGGATGACCTTCAAAGCAATCTTGTTTACCAGTAGAAGTACAACCTTATTTTGCTTACAAAGATGAGATTTTGTTTGACAATGGTATCATCATGAAAGGTCCAAAAGTGATTGTTCCACAATCCTTGCAACAAGAGTATGTAACCATCTCACATTGTGGGAACCCAGGAACTGATTCTACCAAAAGAGAGGTGAGAGGACTAGTATTTTGGCCTTCTGTGTTAAAAGATATTGAGAGAGTACTTTCATCTTGTTCTATATGTAATAGTATTTGTCATTACTGCAGGTAACAGTTGGGTGCTATCAGATCACAGCCATTACTTGGTTAAGTAAAGGTTGTGGTGTCTGACAGGCATCAGTTTCCCTATGTGTATGTAAGTGGAAGCTTAGATTTGACCTACACAGTGATTGTGTATGCTAACCTTTGCCTCTTAGCCAGAGGCAGGGCATACTGTGCAGGACTTCCTTTACCAGCACCATCTGCAGCTGGTAGTTCTACCTCTGACTCCTCATCTGTACCTGCTGCTACTGATGCTGCTGTTGACCATGCCTGTAGTTCTTAAAATTGTGGTCCTGCCCCTTGCTGTCCTTTTTTAAAGCTGTTTCCTGAGAATGATGCTGTGTAAAATGGCACAAACAGTAAGTTCTTCAGCATTGGTACCCGAATCATACAGCAGTGCACCTCCTGATGTGTCTAGACACCAGAACCTTGATTTAAGTAAAACAAGCAGAAGTTCTACAGTATTCCTGGTTTGAGTGTGGGCCTCATCGTGTCCTTGCCCATTTGGGTTATATGGGTTTTTCATTGGTGTCATGAGCCAGGGCTCCATTGTATAACCTACATCCCACACTGGATACCCTTGAAGGATGTCACTCTTAGCAAACCTGGTGTAGAGCTTGCAAGTGTGCCATAAATGTGAGTTGAGGAAACTGCCAGAGTTACCTGCACAGGCATTGTAGATGATCCCTTGGGCATTACAGAACCTTGCAGTATATAGAGTGGATACCTTTTCTGTTGATGTATCTCCTTCAGTGTTCTCTGGAAAGGGATTTTATTTCTATGTGTGTGCAATCTATACTCCCTAAAACTTCAAGGTAGTCTGCTATTGCATAAAATTCCTATCTGGTTCTTGCTTTCTCTTGTGTTGTTCTTGGGAAACAGATATGCTCCCTTGCATGTAGTAGCATTGCACTTAAAAACTAATGTAATAATCCAGAGGCTAATGCCTTTGACACCCCTAACATATCCCTGTGGGTCTCTGGAAAGTAACAGTAACTAATACACATAATGCTAAACATACCTTTGTTTCCACTGGGATGGGTTCTTCATGATTTCCCTGTGGCCTGAGGTGTGAGTAACAGAGGTTGCATATTTCCTTCAGTGTTTCCCTGTCCACCTTGTATCTGTCTACAATTCCTGCATCCTGCAGTACGAGTCTAAATGCCCTTCTTCTTACCTGAGGTCAGACAGCAGCACCTTGATTTAAAGCCCGTTATACATACATCATAATAATACCAGCAGCAATCCATAACATGTTTTCTTTTCTAAGTGTAGTTATGCCTGTATTCTAAAAGGATTTGATGTGCATGGCAAATGCCTACACCAGGTGTACACAATTGGTTTGTAACTTTCTGAATAGCTCCATCATATTGCATTGGTTAATTAGTATGTATTTCACCTCTTTATGCTGTAATTAGCATATTCTAATGTTTCCCACTGTTTGTCAGCTCTACATGTCATGTAGATCTGCTTAATGAATACCAAATAGTTCGCTATTGTGTTACTGATCTTGCGCGGCACTAACATGATCGCTATACTTCATGTAGCTATTAATGAATCCTGTCTAAGATTTCACTAAAATGATAGATACTGAGTGGTCAGAATAAAACTGCATGTCAAACACTGGCTCATGACAGTCAAAGGAAGCAAAGTGCATTTTCAGCAAGCAGCAAGGAAGACAATATATTTTAAATATATCAACAACTCAAAAATAACACTGTCTCTGTCTTAGCTAGTCTTAGATTTGTTCTAGTTTTTTTGTCATTCTGCAGTTAACAATGAGATAAAAGGGAAGGGTGTCTAGCTTTTTTCATTTGCTCATTCGAGATGTTCACTCTTTTCTTAAATATAACATACCTGAAGTACTGAGGCTTAATACAAGGTGACATAACAGACTACCAGTAAGAAGTGACCGTTCATGTCCTGGTGTAATAATTAGGTTGTCAAGCCACCATTTCATACAAAATTTACATGCAATTTTGCAAGAACACAGAACTACTAGATATCGTTAAGAATGCTTTTCTAATTTTAAGGATTTTAATGCATGTCATTGCTAAACAGAGCCTTAATGCACTGCAGACTGAATGAGATTTGGTGCTAGCTGGCATCGTATCAATGGCTAAAAGTTCATTTTTTGGAACAGATATATATGATTTTGACTTCTGTTGTAATGACAACTTACTTCAAATATATTATGGATATGCATTCCATTTCCTAACCTGAAGGGATCTGATATGTTCAGCATTTAAACCAAAGTTAAACCATCTACATGGACTGCTGCATTTCAATGACAGAATATGAATTTATTGGTACATATTGATATAAAGTTATTTCTATGGAAAAAATGGCATCTTCAATCAAACATTATGGACAGCATTTGTGCTTAATCAATTAGTTTTCTGAACACAATTTTATAATTCCCACTTTTTGTGTTTGTGTGTGCGTGTGTATGTGCGTGTGCATGCATGTGTGTTAGTGTGTTTGCGTGTGTGTGTGTGTGTGTGTGTGTGTGTGTGTGTGTGTGTGTGTGTGTGTGTGTGTGTGTGTTTGAACTTTTCAAGTGCTTTAAAGGTCCACTTTTAGAGGCACTTAAATTATAGTTTTGCTAATTATACTATCCTAGTACAATGTATTTATGATTTTATGTGTGGTGCAATTGTATCCGTGAGAAAAAAAAGGCATGTCTGCAGTAAATTGACTCTAAAACATATGCACCATGGATGTCATCAACTTTAAATAATAAAGTAACAATCCAAGAGCAAAAACATGAATTCTATCCAGTGTGTTCAGGAAAATACCAGGAACTCTAGTCTCGGTATCTTTTACATAGAGATCTCTTACCAGAAAACATCCCTTCTGATACATACACCTCCTCTCATTTTGAAGAAGTTAAATAAAATGTCACTCTTACACTAAAACTGCCCGTTACATGCTAGACATAAAAGTCTTGAACTCTGATCAGATAAAAATTGTGGACAGTCATTTCATGAACAGAGTGTCTCCCTATCCTTCTGGAATAACAATTTTCTGACTGGGCACATTTCTGGTGTTTGACTATGAACAGGCAAAATAAATTCTTGCCAAAGAAATGTATAATGTATTCTGTTTTGCTACAAACACACAGATACAGACATGCACAGATACATACACACACACACACACACACACACACACACACACACACACACACACACACACACACACACACACACACACACACACACACACACACACACACACACATACACACACACGCACACACACACACACACACACACACACACACACACACACACACACATGCAGGCACACATGCAGACACACACACACACACACACACACACACACACACACACACACACACACACACACACACACACACACGCTGATTATAATATCATTAAACGTTTAATCTCATTAAAGGTATAAAAGATATAGGACTACAGTAATGTAGTTTGTTCTGTTGCTCTCAGATATAGTCTGTCTCATTCTGAGAAACTATATCAAAAAAACTTACAGCAGCCATATAACTGTAATGTCTTTTACTTCTGCCCACCACCACTGTTCTACACAAAATATATACTTTCTTTACCTTAATGGTGGCATAAGGATAAAGCCAGGACTACAGCCAAGGTGACCCATGTTTGGTTAAATGTTGAGAGGCTTAACAGTGTGCCAAGGTAAGGTTGTACACATATATCCCAGGAAATAAGTGAAGTGGTTTAATGGCAGAAAAGTCACTCACTAGTGGCAATTGCCAGGGTGTGCAGAAATGGCTGGATTGGCAGTGCAGGCTGGCTTGGGAGTATGCCACTTAGGGACAAGGGCAGATATGTTTTTTTACCCACAGTTCATTACCTTCCCAGCCTATAATTATGCCGTCATGCAATGGGAAGGGATACAGCATTATACAATTTGAAGATCCTTCTTCTACGAGTAGGAGGTAGCAGCCTTTTGACCAGCTTCTCTATTAGTTATTGATAGTTATCAACTGGTGGTACTATTGACTCTAAAGCAGGGGGGGGGGAACACTGGGTGCCTTTTAAGTGAGCTTGTACGTTCACCTGAACAGATGAATTTGGGAATCATGAGGGACATGCTTCGACTACTACTACTGCTACTATTAAAAATCTTTTTGAATGTGTATACTACTGATGTTTCACTATGATTGAGTTTAACAAATAAAACCCACAAAAATGTATTGCAACCTGTTTCACTCATGCATACCCTGCCTCTCTGAAAGCTGTAATAAGGATCATTTAAAAGATGAACAAGTAAATGTAATTTAACTTGTGTTCACACACAACAGTTTCCCTGTCACCCAAGTTAAGACTTTCTGTGACTCATCTTTGTTTGACTATTATCAAATAAAGAATAATATCCACAGCAATGCGTTTCAATTTGAGTGTCTCAGAAACATACACTGCCCCTTCCTAATATGGCAAGCTGGCAACTGTTTATATGCAGTAATACAGTAGTGTGGCAGTCAATGCAGAATATTACCTGAAATAGCAGAGAATTTTGGCAGTTGCCAAAAAGCATTAAGGATATGAGCTGTGAATGACATGCTTACTGTACATTATTTAAACTGACAGTGCTTCTGGGCTTTATATATATATATATATATATATATATATATATATATATATATATATATATATATATATATATATATATATATATATATATATATATATATATATATATATATATATATATATATATATATATATGGGTCTACCTGACAACGTCGACAGCTTAGAACGCCGACAATGAGAACACCGACGCCAGAAGATTGACAACTGAGAAGACAGACGGATGAAAACCTCGACGCTGAGAACACCGACATGGGAAAAGGCTGTGTAAGTATGCGGTAGTGACGGATGTTAGAGTGCAAGTAAGGTAAGTGTGCAATATTGACGGTCTGTAGGGATAGGGGTGGGTTAAGTGAGTTAGGGTTAGGGCGCGGGCTAGGTAAGTGTGCGGTAGTGATAGTCTTTGGGTTAGGGGCAGGTTAAGTGAGTTAGGGTTAGGACGAGGGTTAGGTGAGTGCGATAGTGATGGACCTTAGGGTTAGGGTTTGGGTTAAGGTTGTAGATAGTTGTGTATGTGAGGTTTAGTGTGGGTTTGCAAGGATTTTGGTGTGCTTGTGTTGTGTGTGTGCTTTTTGGACAGGGGATTTGTTTTGTTTGTTGATTGTCGGTATTATGGTGTGTCGGGCATGTGAGGTTTCGTGTTTGTGAACTGTCGGTTATGTGGTGTCGGTGATTTCGTTGTCGGTGTTGTGGTGTGTCGATGTTGTCAGGTAGACCCATATATATATATATATATATAGGTTTACTATCAAAAAGTGGAATGGCACTTATGTGAAACTGGGATAGTCGAATGTGTGTTTTCCAGTTTCCGTAATGCCGATCTCCAAATGTTCAAATCTTCATTAGTGAATGGTAGTGTGCATTCGCTAATATGGGATCAAAGTTCTGATAACAGATTGCACTTCAGTGGGGATTCGGAAATTTACCCCTTTCCTCACTGTAGAGTAATCTTAGGGGCTTGCCCCCTGAAAAAAACATTACCTGTAATACGGACTTTTGACATTTGAACTTCCATTGTTTGAATGTTGATTCCATGGTTACCATTTCTGACATTTTGGTAATTCTGAATTACTAAATTCAGAAAATGAATTTGATCAAAATGTGGAAAATTGTTTTGATTAACACAATTTGACAGTAAATGTATCTCTCTCTCTCTCTCTCTCTCTCTCTCTCTCTTTCTGTACACCTCTGCAGGAATTATACCAGATCCTGTCAGTGATAACTTACCTGCCTTTGCCGACTGGCTCCCATCTCTACTGCAAAAGCAACACCATTACATTCAAACCCTCAACCTCTCCTCTTTCAACCCTCATACTTTCTCACAAGGCTTAAAGCTCACTGACTGGCCCCTGCTAAAAACCCTTCCACTAGATGATGCTGTATCCTATTTTAACCACTCATTCCTGATCCTCCTTTACCAACAACCTCCCCCCGAGAACCAAATGCATCAAAACCAATCCCTGCCCATGGTTGTCAAATGAAACTAAACTGGCCATGCAACATAGGGACAAAAAAATGGAAAAATTTCAAAAACACAACTCCCTCCTAAAATTTAAGCAACTCCGAAACTACACAAAAAAGCTTATAACTAAAGACCGCAAAGCCCACTACTCCAGACTGCAGTCCTTGCACTCAACAAATCCCAAAAAATTCTGGGACTCCATATCATCCATTTTGCATCCTGGTAATAAAGATAACTCCTGCTCTAATCCCACTCTCTCCGATCTTGACACAGCCACCCATTTTATCTCATTCTTCATAGACTGCATAGCCAAACTATCCTCCTCCTTCCTACCCCCCTCCTCCAGCCCCTCCCACCACAACCTACTCCCTAATCAACTACCCCCTTCCAGATCTTTCTGCCTTTCTCCCATTTCCACATCCACCATGAAAAGACTTCTCCTCAAACTCAAACCCTGCTGCAATGCACCTGACAGCCTCCCACCTACCTTCTTCAAACAATCAACAGAGAGCATCACCTATCCTAGCTCAATTCTCATAAATAAATCCATTCAATAATCATATGTTCCCTCTATCTGGTGCCATGCTTACATCATCCCCCTCCACAAAGGTGACAAAAACTCTGACACCACCAACTTCAGGCCTATTGCTATCCTTTCCCCCCTTTCTAAAATTCTAGAGAAAACCATCCAAGCACAACTCATGACACACCTAACCCAAAACAACCTCCAATCCCCTACCCAACACGGCTTCTGCCTTAGCCACTGTACCATGACTGTCCTTCTTTCTTTTCTAGAAACCATCAACCGTGAGCATGACTTAGGCAAATTTCTATCTACACTATTTCTAGATCTGTCAAAAGCCTTTGACACCATCTCTCACACCCTATTCATATCCAAACTCTCCACTCTACATCTCTCTCCCACCACCATAGCCGGGTTTTCCAGCTACCTGTCCAACCACCAACAAGCTGTCCAATGGAAAATTTCAGCCTCTCCCTAACTACCTACTTCCACAGGCATCCCTCAAGGCTCTGTTCTTGGCTCTCTACTCTTTAACCTATTCATTAACAACTTCCACCACTCCATCCCAGAATCGTCTGTCATCCAAAATGCAGATGACTCAACAATCATCTGCTTAGCCTTGTCTCTCTCTGAGCTCCTAGCAAAAACCGAATTAGCCTTCTCCACAACAGAATCCTGGATGCAGTCCAACCACTTGGCTCTTAATGCCAAAAAAAAAAAAAACAGATTAATGTTATTTTCCCCTTCCTAAAACTCATTATTGACAAAACCTCATTCACCATACAGAGCCAGAACAACACCCTCCTTGAAATTGTTCCCACAACAAAGCTTCCCGGCATCATCATAGATGAAGAACTAAAATTTGATACTCACATCCACTCTGCAATCAAAAAAACCCACATAAAGATTGGCCTCCTCTACAGACACAACTACTTCCTCAGCCCCTCTACTCATCAAACCCTAGCATCCACCTTCCTGCTCCCCTCCCTTATGTATGGTGCCCCTCTGTTTACTAATCTCCACCTTGGCTTACATTCCAAACTTGAATGCTGCTACCATAAGATCTGCAAATTTGCAACCAATTCTAAATACTCATCCCACCACTGCCACTCCCTCCTCTCCCTGAATTGGCTTGAACTATACAACTGCCTCATTTACCTACAACTCACCATTGCCCAAAAGCCCATCTTTAAACCTACAAACAGCCCATCTCTCGCTACATCCTTAAAACCTGATATACCCAACCGCCCACTCAGATCCACAAACCAAAATCTCCTTCTGGTCCATAAACCCATAAGACCTCCTGGCCATCTACCAATTACCTACTCCTTAGCTAAACTGTGGAACTCTCTCCCCACTCACATACCCAACCTACCAAACCATACCAGTTTCAAATCTCAGCTATTCTCTCATCTAACAACTAAATGGGAATGCCCATGTCACGCTCCAGCATAAACCCCTCTCTACCCTTTCTTTATTCCCTGCATTGAAATCATCACCTGTTATCACTACTATTGCCTCTTGTCATCCTAAATCATTCTCATCCTCTACCTGGGACTGAATTTATTGTTTTTAATCATGGATGATAGATTCTGTTCTGTTGTAATAGTCTGTATTACTTTTATCACATCTATCTTTATAGGTATTTTTGCTGATTTGTTTCCTCTTCTATATTATTCAAACATTGACACTTCTTGTCTTAATTGCTTTATAGTTTTCTCTATTGAATGGTTCCACAATGGCATTTGCTTTTCTTCCTTCTTTTCCTTTATTGCTTTGTATTTTCGTGGTAAGACTTTATCTGTTTTAATTAGTTGCACAGTAATATATGCCCTAACTACTTCTGTCGTATCATATGAATTTCTGTTAATAGTCTTGATTACTGTGTTCATCTGTTTTTGCAGACTTCTAACATGTTGGGTGTTATTGACTTTCTGCAATCTATTTTGTTAATTTATCTTAATATGTCTGCCTATCTCTATTGAATCAAGCAACTCTTCCCTTAGATCATTTTCTTCTAAACAAGTTCCATTCTTTGCTCTCTGTTTCCCGCAGGCATTCTACAAAAGGTTCCAGAATGTCTTTCTGTGACATACCCTCTTCAGCTGCATCCTGTGTCATCTGTTTCTCCTTCATATGAGAACTCATTAGCCCATCACTCCACAACATTACCTGTGTTGGAATTGTCACTGTTTCCTGCTCCTTCCCTTGTGTGCAACTCTAACAGAACTTTTGTGCGGATTTCCTGCAGAAGGCTCCAGAGCATTATCATAAGGCAAGTGATCACATACTTCCCATTTCATCTGTCTCTTCTTAATCTGGGGACTCATTGTTCCAGCATGTTGTAATGTTACCTGAGTTGGAATTTCTATACTAAATCCTTCACTTCACAGTCAAACCTTAATTTCAGTTTCTTTTTCTTTAACTTCTCCATTACTAATTTTCTTTTCATCTTTCCTTCTTTGTTTTCTTATGCTTTTGTATTATAAAATTTTCTGTATTCAAGTGCCTTTGCCTGTATATCTCTAAAATATCTTTGTTGCTGCTCTTTTGTATTGATTCGTTTTGTTTTCTCCTTTGCATAAATATTGCACACTATCAGATCTCTTTTTTGTTCCCATGTCCACATTTTGTCTCCTGCTTCATCTACTTCTCCTTAATTTGGGGACTCATTGTTCTATCATGCTGTTTCATAACCTGCATTAAACTTTTAACATTAAATTCTTCATTTCACAGGTATTCCATAACTTCACTTTCTGTTTGTTTTACTTCTACCTTACAAATCTTCTGTTCTATATCCCTCCTTGTGTTCTTATTTCTTTTTTTTTTTTTTTTTGTATTGAGAAGTTTTCCATATCTGTCTGCCTTTGCCTGTATTTTTCTTCAAATACCTTTTTTGCATTGATTAGTCTGGCTTTCTCTTTTGCATAAATATTGCACAATATCAGGTATCTTTTTCTTTCCCGTGTCCATATTCCTTTTTATACCGCTGAACAATCTCTGGGTTTTGCTTTTTATATGTCTTCACTTCCTTTTTCATTTCTTTTTCCAGGTGGCCCAAAGTTTCTTTCTCTATGTATTTTTTTTCATGGATCTGCTGTATTAATGAAATCAAATTTGCATCTGAAACTTTTAACAGTTTTTTCTATGCAAGTATTGTTTCTCTAATTTCCCTCTTAATCTTTTTGAATACTTTCCATCTGGAAATGTTGGGCTTTTTGCATAATAGTAACAATACATATTTTCTTCCTTATTTTCAGTAATCTACTCTCTCATCTTTAAGGCTCTTTTTGGCTTATCAGTTTTTGTGATTTTTGTGGAATACTATTTCCCTCTACAATGGGGTGTGGGGGGCTTCTTCCCCTGAGCCCTGCCTTAACCCCACTGTAGGAATGTTTCCTTGTCTTGAGGATTCTACAGTGCCATTTTTTCCAGTCCTGGTATCAATGTGCATATCAAGATTAGGCACTTTTTTATCCTGTGACTTATGCACCCAAATGTCTTTTTTATTTTCTAACTTACCTGTCTCCATGATATATATTACATATGATACAGTCTATATATCAATGTTGTCTTAGTGAGATTTCGTAAAAGTAGGGTCAACCATGTGAAGGTACTCATAAAACATTAGGATGACTTCAGTTCCAGTAGTACTAATCTCCTTTTTTGCTGATTTCATCATCTCTCCATTTAGATCGTGTTATCTCACCAATCAGACTCACATCATCTCTCCATTTGGACCCCCATCATTTCTCCATTTGGACCCCCATCATCTCTCCATTTGGACTCCCATCATCATGGATTGGTTTTGATATGGCTAGTTATTAGTAAATGGCATGCCATCTCAATTTAGTTTTCCATTTTTACTTATTTTTAACTTTAGGATAATTATTTCATCAATATTTTAATTGCACTAAAGAAATAATTGTGTATAAAGTATTATGATTGCTGGAAAGCGTTTGCTGAAAACTATGAACTAAAAAAATAGTGAGAAGCCAAGATACCTCAGTACCTGATGTTTGGCCACTTCCTGTAGTGCCTATACAACTTGCCACATGATATTTATGTGTTAACTAATGCTTTGTGATGCAATAATAAAAGAGAAAAGATAGTTGATTCCATAAGTCAGATGACATTTAGGCAAAAAAAAAAAAAAAAAGCTTACACAAGGCCTCTAGGTGAATCTTAGGGAAAAGTAACAGTTTCTAAACTGATGATCAGTACTGCCTAACCTGGATACACCATAACAAAGGTCTTTGCAAATAGGCAGGCTTTAGACCATCAAGCATGTAAGGAAAAACTAAAACTGATCATGCCATTAGAAGCAACTAGTGCAGATCCATCAGTACAGGGAAGACATGAATGGATTAGGGGTATAATTCAATACCTGCCTGCAGAATTGTATTTCTGCTGCAGACAAATGAGGTCAACAGCCAATAGTTCAAGGTAAATAGCATTGCAATAGTCAAGAAGAGAATATATATATATATATATATATATATATATATATAGACATGGGGATTCTAAAATGGCTGCCATCCTATAGGCACTGTTACCGCCTAACTCCTGGGGGAGATCTCTTAAAAAACAACTAATCAGGTATAGAGCTCAATTATTTATAAGCTATATCACATTACTTCAATTACTCTAAACCTCTTTTAACACTCCACCACAGGAAAAAGCACTTCTACTTTGAAAAAGAAGAGGATTAATCAAGATTGGGCCTATAATACCTTTATCTAATACTATGCACGTGGTGAGGACTCCTATCCACTCTGATATAAGAGGAAAAAGAAAATACTAAAAATGTCTAACGATTCTGAAAATATGGACACTAACTACTAAAACTAAATTCTCAGCTGTGGCATCACCTGAAAAAGAAACTATACCTGAAAGACCTAGAAATGGGAAGCAGCCAGACCCAAGTAAATTAACAAGCAAAACTAAAGCAGAACAAAATACAAACCTGGATGAATTAAAACTGGCTCTGCAACCAATACAAACAGCCATAAAAATGTCTGTGATCAACTTAAAATAATTGGTGACTCCATAAATCAAACTGCTACAAGAATGGAAAAAAAACTGAAGTAAGAGTTCTAAAAAATGAAATCAAACTGGATCATCTGCAAAAAAGTCAGAATATAACTCACATACTATACATGAAATGCAACAAAAGTTAATTGATCTTGAAGCAAGGTCCAGAAGGAATAACATTATAATAAGAGGAATTCCTGAACAGATAGATCAACCTAATCGTGCAATTACTATTCATCAGATCTTTGCAATACTTTTTTAAAATCCATCTGTGGTCAAACTAATAATTATACAAAGAGCACATACAGCAATCCATTTCTCACAATCTACTGATAAACCCAGGCAGGTATATGTCAAGCTTTAAAACTATCAGGCTGTCTCTATAATACTTTCTTCAGTCAAAAAGAAAAAAAACCCATTAACTGGAATGGCAGTAAAATATACCTCTCAAGATCTCCCATTGCCAATTAGGCAGGAAAGACAGACGTTATCACCCTTCTGCACTTACTTGATCCAAAAGAAAATACAGTTTCAAATGTGTTATTAAAACATTCTATCCTTCCAGTACAACAGTTCAAAATTTACAATTCAAACAGTCAAGGAAGCAAGGATTCCTTTTTAAATGCATTTAAGGAGTTCTCTGTTCCCCATTTTTTAAAGGGGAAATATCCCTTTTTTAATGCAGTTTAAAGTTGCCTTTTACATCATTCTGTTCGTGGCGGATGAGATTGGTCTGAAAACCTGAGGAAGATCTTCCTGTTGCTTTATAGTTATTCAGGTGACTTTTCATTTTCAGAATGGCTGGGCACATTAGATACATTGATATTTTCTAATGATAGAAAAGTGCTTTAGCCTTTATAGTATAAATGGCTTTAACTGGAGAAAGCATTTATTTTTTACTTTCAGGATAAAATTTAATCTTAAGTATGCACTGCTTATATTGTAAGAAAAGAAAAGGAAAATTGCCTTACTTAATGAGTTCAAGTGTAATGAATATACTGATTAAATGCAATATGCAGCTCAAAATAATTTTTATTGCAAAATGAATCATAAGTGCATGTTTTATTGAAACAGACTGTCATTATACATAAAAGAAAAAAATAGATGTTATAATAGAATTGAGTTTATGTTAGTACAGCTTTCTGTTAAAGAGGATCGTATTTTATTATGATACTCTCATAATGCTTGAGTGACCATGCATAGTGGGAGGTTATACAAATTATATAATGACAGTGGACTAGATTACCAGTTTTAAGCTAAAAGTCTGCTGCACTCTCCAGAATACATTTTCTGTGCTGTTACCTGAATGCAGTTAAAATACAAGCCTTTTCTCTTGTCTATGTTAGTTAAACAAGCTCATTTACTAAGTTTGAAAGCAATTCTTCTATGTCTTACAGTTTTTCATGACAATTAAGTAATTCAAAGCTCTAGTACAGGTTTCAATGGGTTAGTTTACCAGCTGTTGTTTATGTACAATATATTTCTATGAATTTTCTGGGATTGTAAAGTGTACATTTCACCTATGGGGGTTGCCTTCTGTAAGTTTTAGAGTATGACATGTGGGAACTAAGATGGTTGCCATCCTATAGCCACCTATTCCCTTCTCAGAATGGCAAGACACAATAGCTATAGCAATATATTTATAGGCATATGTTCTGTTTTTCTAAATTCCTTATATCTGTTTAAGTGAAGACTTCAAAATCTTTTGACCCTTAGCTGCTTTTCTAAGGAGCAACTGATTACGCTAGCAAAGAGCTTGGAACGTAACCTGGACAAATGTTACCTGTAGATGCCACCCTAATTGTTGATATTGTTACTGACTTTTGGGAATGTTGTCAATCATTGTTTCCATACTCTTATTTTATGTTGTTTCCAGATTGTCTCTTTGTTGTTACCTCTATTTTGCTTTTCAAGTGTTTATTAATGTATATATACATAGCTTGATTGCGTTCCTGAGCTCACCACTCCTATTTTACCATCAAATGTAAGGAAATGGGAGCACAATGTAATATCTTTTAGTAATGCTACATTGGCCACTTGTACCATTTTTTTCACAGCCCTGGATCACTGCTTAATTTAGATTTTTTGATATAACCCATGTATCACTGATATGGAGTGTATCACTATCTTTTTGTTTTGTGCTTGCCTCTGATGACACCTTACTCCTTAATATGCTTATCTGATTGGTTTTAGCTCTTGAAATGAGGAGCCTTTCTGTGGAAAGTAGATGCTGCCTGCACTAAAGATACCATTATATAATTTTCTTTGTTTAAAACCTTAACTTATGATTATTTTGAAATTTCTGTACTTTCTAAACAAGGGGCACATGAAGAATATAATGTGTCGTAGTTTAATTGTATGTGATTTTATGTAATAATAGTGTGAAATGTCAATGGCTATAGTTTTTTTAAGTGAAGTGGTATCCTTCCTGAATATATTTTAATCCCATAATGTCTACTATTAGGCCTACCTTATATAATTGAAAATGCTATGGGTGCATTAATTATTAACAAGGACTCCTTCTACCATACACTGTGATCTTTCACTTTTTAATTTCCATCTATGCTTGCTCTCTTGTTTTCAAATTTATGAACCTAAGGCATCATCTATCATCCTCTATATTTCAGCCCTATACCATTTACACCTTTAATAACCTCCCATCAGGAGCTAGGCTTGTGGTAGGTGTTTAAGGGAAGATATGCTCTTCTTATCTTCACCAAGCACTGTTTTTATTATAGGATTTTCTGATTTAAATCTAAGTTATATCAGAGACAATATGATGATAGTGATATGCACTATTCCTGGCTAGGTAGTTATATGACTAGGCGCAGAGTTTGTGCAGGAAGAGATGATTAAGTTTTGCCCCTTATGCAAAGATTACTATCCTACTCTGTTTCAACCAAAGTTGGTATACTTAAGTTTCCATACCTTGGTTGGTTTCTTCCTGTGACAATTAAATATATGGGTTATTGACTCATGAAACATAAAGGGGCTAGAATCAAAAGAGATAATTATTTTTTCATCTAGCCTTCAATTCCAAAGCAGAAATAATATTACTACAACAGACCCATATGCTCTCTGACCAATTGGAGCAGGGTATGGGAAAATGGATAAAACTAATTATTTCTGCTGACAATAAAACTAATAGTGTTGGGGTAGCAATTATTATTATAAAAAACTTCAAGGAAACATCCTACACCATGATACAGACCTAGAAGGAAGATGGTGTTATCTGTTAATTAGTTGCCCATTCCTAGACAGACCAGTACAAATCCTAAATATTTATGCCCCATGCTCTAGGTAACATAATTTTTTTATATCACTATACAGGATACTATCCCTATTGCCAAACTCCTATTACATTATATGTAGGGACTGGAATTCTCTTCAGGATCCCTTATCCGACAGAACAGACATAACTAATATGTATAATATATATGCTACCTGAACAATTTCAGAATTAAAAAACAACTTTAATCTATTTGACCCATCCACTTTCCAGTCTATAAGCTCACCTAGAAATAAATATATATATATATATATATATATATATATATATATATATATATATATATATATATATATATTATTCCCCTTGCCATAAAGCCTGGTCCAGGTTGGACTTCTTCCTAATATCATGGTTCTTTCTTAATTTTAATATTACCTTTCATACTGAGCCTAGAATATTCTCTGGCCATTCAAGAATCACCCCATTCTTGGACTGGCTCAAAAATATTAGTAGGGGATAATTGGACCCTAAACTCAAATCTGCTACCTAAAGGCAAAATAGTTAAAAATATTGAATTAATTTTAGATGGCCTTCTATCCATATATACTGCTTCCCAAATTCCTTTCGATATTCAGTGGGCCTCCACAAAAGCAATGATTAGAGGTGTTTTGATTTGTAAAACAACTTACTATAAGAAATTATACAGTGCTAAAGAAACCTCAATCAAAAATAAAATTTGTCAACTGGAAGCTAAGCTCCAGACTACATACAATGAAGAAACTGAAAAACGATTAATACTGCTTCAGAGAAAACTATATTTACTTCAAGCTAATCGATTATCTTTTCATGAACTATGAATATTAGCAAATTATGCAGAGTGATCTTGAATGTCCTCCAAATTATTGGCTAGAATGACTAATCAAAGAATTTCTTCTCCTATAATAACCGAGTTAGAATACCAAGGTAAAACATACTCTTCGAACCATGATATTGTTTTCCTAGTTAATAATTTATACTCTCAAATGTACAATGACCAATCCTCATATCTGTAAGACCAGGAGTTTAATAAATTCTTAGATCAAATTAATTTTCTGACACTTTCTCATGGTCAACAAGGCTCCTTATCCTCTCCCATCACACAAAAATAGATTATTATAGTTAGAAACAGCCTTAAACTTAAAGGTCCAAGGCCTGATGGAATTCTACAAAATCTTTAGCTTGAAAGTGTCTAAAATCATATTATATTCTCGAAGAAAATGTTGAATCTAAAAACCTGTGGAGCTACAGACCCATATATTTAATTAACTTTGATATAAAAATCCTGACTACAATTATGGACAATAGATTAAAACCAATCATCCCAAAGCTTGTGTCACCCAACTAATCTGGATTCATTCAACATAGACAGACCTTTGATAATGCACTCACTTTTGATGCATTGATGACCCTTTCTAGCCATAGTAGAAATCCAATATATGTCCTTGCAGTTGATGCTTCTAAAGCTTTTGATTGGTTAAATTTAAATTACGTACTTTTGACTATGCCCCACTTTGTTATGCCTCCAAGTTTTATCCAACTCATTGAAATTATATATTCCAATGCTCACACTTTTTCACAGATTAATAGGATGAGATCCTCTAGGGTTGATATCAAAAATGGAACTAGACAAGGCTGCCCAATGTCTCCTTATTTATTTAAATTATACATTGGACCTCTGCTTTTACTTGTATCACAGAAAACTTTCCACCACATCCCTATCTTATATAACACCAAGATTACCAAGTCTGCATTTGCTGATGACTTAAATATATACTTTACACTACCCTCCTTAGAGCTCAAGAAAATCCTGTCATCTATTGATTCTTTCTCTAGATTTGCCGACTCTAAACTTAATCCAGAGAAATTCTCAATCTTTCCCATCATTCATGCACACCAGTTAATCATTTTCCTTTTCCAATGGAAATTAAGTTAAACCACTACTTGAAATACTTAGGAATTTATTTCCATCAAGATATTAAAATGTTTTATCAAAACAATATTGTGAAACTCTGGTTCACTATACAAAAAGATATTCTTACATGGAATAAACTTCAGCTCTCCTTCTATCAAAAGTGTCCATTATCAAAATGAACATTCTTCCAAGACTATTGTATGTCTTCAATGCCACTGACCTTGCAGTCTACAATAAAATTTTTAAAACACTAAACTCTTCTTTATCAAAATTCATCTGGTTTCCAAAATCAGTCAGAATTATGTACAAAAAATGAGTCTATCCTAAAGATTCATAGGTTAGTACTAAGCTAACTGCCCTTGTGAGCCATTTTAAGCCTAGCCAATTATCCCTTGCAAGCCTCAAACCCTGCACCTTGTGTTTGTAAGGCAAACACCTTAACCATTAGGCCACCCACTCAACCCAAGACCTGACGGAATTCTACAAAATCTTTAGCTTGAAAGTGTGGAATCTTGGACTGCCTGACTTCAAATGCTAAACGAACTCAACAACATGTCAACATGCCAAAATAAAAAAGTGTTTAATAAGAGCAACAGAACTTTCGGGCTTTCACAAACCCTTCTTCAGTATAAAAAACATATAAAAAATCATATAAAAACAATGCCATATTTAAATAACAATATCTAGATCACACAACCAATAGAAACTTGCCATCAATAATCCATTTAAAAGAACACATTCAGAAAATAATTATTTCAAAGAACAACTATTTATAACATAAAATTCATGCACAGTTTTTGAACAATAAAATAATTCTTTCAGGCAGGACTGTTTGAACTTAAGCACAGGCTTATACATGACAGTTTGGTTAATACCTGGTGAACAGTCTACTTGTAACTTGAAAATCTGATTATACTCTTTAATTTTAAGTTTATTATTGTAGTCACCCCTCCTTATATTTTTAACAATCATATCTATAACCCTGAAAGTGAAAGTATGATATAAATTAGTGTCATTAATATGTTTAGCCATTCAGTTGGTTAATATAATCCTTGTTATATCGGAACTGTGTTCAGTAATCCTATCTTTCAATCTTCTAGTGGACTTTCCAACATAAAAGCTGAAACACACCTTGCACATTGCAAGATAAATAATATTTGCTGAATTACAACTCACAAAACATCTGAAACTATAAGTTCTACCTGTTGATGGGTGAATAAAGCATGGATCTTTACTAATAAGACTACAGCAACAACAGTTATGACACCGGTATGTGTATAAGAAAAGCTCCTTGTATGATTATATCGCATATCTTTATAACATAGATATCACTAAAGGTTGGAACAATTGTGATAAGTGAATCTAGGCTGAGTTTCAACAATCTTCTGTAATTCAGGCATGTTTGTAAAATACCCCAGTTATCAGATATAATTTTACTTACCCCACTACTACACCTCCTATGTGTAGTCAAATAATGGACAATATTATTGCAACAATTTATACTGGAAAAGTTAAGTGCAGTTGTGTCATAACTAAAATATGGTTTAGCTGTAGTATCACGTAATACAAGGACATCATGGCTAGTATTGACTAATGAATTAATGTCATATCCCCTATCAACAAAATCTTGTGCCACCTCCTCCATCTGTCGATAAAATTTGTCAGAGTCAGTATTCAGTCTACTCATATGAATCATTTGTACTTTAGCAACCCCTTTAAAAACATGCAGTGCATGCATACTCTTTTTATGTAAGTATTTATTTTTATGATCTGACTTTCTATATGCAGATGTATGTATGTATGTCATTCCCATCAAACTGTATAGCAACATCCAAAAATTCAATATTACTCAAGGAGGCTGTGGCAGAAGAGTGTAAGAAATTAGTACTATTATTCAAACAGTCAACCAAAAGGTCAAGTTCGTCACTTTCAACCACCCAAATGAGAAAGATGCCATCCACAAACTGTATAAAGAAAACAATTTTCTTCAGAAAATGTTCACTACCATTTATCCGATACCAGATTGGCATAGGCATTAGCCACAGAAATCTGATAGTAGTATTCATTATGAAAAATGAAGATATTGTTATCCAATACTAACTTAAGTAATTCACATATGGTTTCAGTTTGCCTATTGGAAAGCTGGCCTTAGCAACCTAACAGATCTGTAATTAATCTGTAATTAATGGCATACCTAACTATTTGGGATCACTGTGAGGAAAGATTTTATGTCAAGGACAACCATTTGAAAATGTGTTGGTTTCCTTGCATTACACCAACCATAAAGTTGTCACAAGAAATCACCAGTGTCCTTAACAAAACTTTTCAAATATTTCAAACATTCACACAAAGTGTTCTGCAAGTATAGAGATATAAATTCAGTAGTCAGTCTCTCGCAAAAATAAAAGTTCTCATGGGGGGCTCTTGTAGTGACTTACGAACCTTCAGTGACCATAAAGTATAGGTATCACAGGACTGGGAACAGTGAAATAATTAAAAATATCAACAGTGATGTCATTCATAAGCTGAATATCAAAAATCACCATATTAATACTACTTAGGTTCATAGGTAGGTACTAGGCTATCGGCCCTGGGGCCTATACAAGCCCAGCCAAAAAGGTACCCTTTTGCCACCCAGGAAAATTATTTTCCTGTACCACTGTCGAGCAGAGCCACGGAGGTGATCCCTGGGGTGAATTTCTTATTTCCCATCCAATCATCAAGATTTTTCTTGAAGAGTGATAATGAGGAGCTTTGTTTGATATAGATAGGTAGTTCAACTGCTCAACCTAAATGATTTCCCCCTCTTAAAGGAGAAAATTGTACTGGATATCTATCAATATAGGAATTATCACTTAACACTTACACACTTATTCACATCAGTCATAGATATTTCCTTAAAAGCACACTCATCAGATAGAATAAAATGCATAGAATCCAAATACTTTTCTCTATTCATCACAACAATAGCCCCACCTTTGTCAGCTTCCTTTATCACAATGACATTATTTTGCTCTAATCTCATTAAGGCTTCCCATTCTTCCTGTGATGCATTATAATAATGCTTAAAATTCTTTGGTTATAAAAAACATGTAATTCTAATTCACAAACCTTATGAAAAGCCTTGACAATGGGGTGGCTAAAAGGAATGAATGTACTTGTATATTTACAAGAACAACCCTGTGCGGTTGGAGCAGCTTTAAAAATCAATCTCAGATTTAAATTCTGAGTAAACAATTTCAAACCAGTTAAAGCAGCAACCAAAGTATCTGTGTTCACAGGAACAAACTTCAAACCTTTGCTCAATAACATTAAAAACACTGTCATTAAGACAGTATCAGACAAATTGATAACACATTTATTAGTCATAGTACGTAGTCCTGCTGAGTGTTCATGGACCACTTTGATTTCTTCCATTTCTTCTTTGTTGTGAACATCCCCTTGATGGGTCGCTTTTCTTTGAAGTTATTTCCTCAGGTAATTTCAAACATACAATCTGCAGAACTGATTGAAAACCTGAAAGAGTATCCATAGAATCAGTTGCAGCCAATGAATGAGCAGCTGAGGAAAAGTGGGAGATACTGGGTTCATTATTAGCAGGCTGACAGTTGTTTAATTGGGCAGTGTTTCAGTGGGGCAGGATTGTTGTAACAAATGTGGTGGTATACTTATATCATCAAGCATATCCATTGAGCCCCATTGATAGCACTTGACGTTTCATTGTTTTCCCTAAATACATAATTATTTTTATTATTATTTTTTATTTTTATTATTTTTTCAAACTCTACTATGACATAATTAACAGTAGCAGATTAGTCACAATTTCTGAATATAACACAAGCAATAAAACATGGTCTCTGACCTGGGTGAAACTATTCTATAACTATAATTAAAATCTATAATATTACTCCTAGAGATATTCAGTTTCTTAATGAGCAAAACTTGGGAAATATTAAACTGCATACCTGTATAAATAAGAAAATAATCACTATACAAAAACTCTTCAACACACTCAAGCTAACCATTGCCTTCAACACTTTACAATCCCTTCATTTTAACCAAAACTGTAAACTCAATAATAGAATGCTCAACCTAAATGATTTCCCCCTCTTAAAGGAAAAAATTGTACTGGATATCTATCAATATAGGGATCATCACTTAATGAGATGAGGCTGGAGTTAAACCCCCAAAAAAGTTACAACATTATCATAAGACAGATTACTGCGTTTTGTGCTAAATTGTGGGTTGACCTTAATCCTGCTCCTGATGAAATAAATACATGCAATACATTACAGTCCTCTCGATTCATGAAAAAGAAAATTATTTCAGATACATATAAGCTTATCACTGCCATTAGATATCAAAATGAAACACTCTTCTCCAACTACTGGATTAAACTTAATCCATCAATCTCCCCAATTCAAATTACCTGCTCCATTCAAACAACTTCAATATTTATTCCCTTTAAAAAACTATATTACACCCATCTAAGATTTTGAACAATGCATACCTCACCCCAGCCAAGATTAATACATTTGATCCATCCTCTTCCCCATTCTGCCAGCACTGCAATAACCAAAAAGTCAATATCTTTCATATATTTTATAGAGTTGCAAATGTGCCAATAAGTTATGGTGTTTGATTAGGGTTCAGCTACAAAAAAGGGATATGAAAAGGACACCCTGCTTTGGAAATTTACTGTGCTGTACATTCCTCGTCTAGGTTTAATAAAATTATAAAATCATATTTTAATCACTGTATTTGCTCTAATTAAACTCTATATCATCCTAATTTGGAAAGACATAGCTGTAATGACATGGAAAGGCCACAAAAACTGGAACTTAGACTGAGAACAAGAGGCACAAATTTTAGCATAATCAACAATTTATTTTCCACTCTTGTCATTAGACTTCATCAGAAAACAATACATTCAACTGTAAAGAACTTTCAGTTTAAAAATATCTGTAAGCCAATAGAAAGTGTATTTTCATCTCGCAATTAAGTGACATCACAAACTATGTGCTTCTTGTTCTCAGACTAAGTTCCAGTTTTTGTAGCTTGTCATGATATTCTGGAAGTTTCAGTCTGTTTTTCTGACATGGAAATGGTTCACACAAATGTCTATAAAATATTTATTAGCCCACAAGTATCAAATGTACGGCCAGAAACACCACCCACAATTTACTGAATATTGGGACACCTTGTTCAATATATTGTCATATTAATATTTCCTATTTTCTGTGAAGACCTTGTGATTGGGATTTAGGTTTTTCTTTCTCATGCTATATCATGTTGCCAGCCCATTACTATACCCACTTCTTTTCTATCTGGGCTTACAAGTGCATCAGATTATTGCCCTTTCAATTTTTCTTCATTTTATCATATTAAGTTAAATATCATGCTTAACAATATGGGCAGTTAGCATCCGTGTACATAGTTTATTTCATATTAACTGTTGTTTGCTATATTCTGTTTGTTATAATCATGTATTATTTAATATTTCACCTTATGAATGGTTGACTGCTGTGGTTATGCAATTTCCAATGTATTAGTTAAAATTATTGTCAATAAAAATTTTGAAAAAATATATCTAGACATGGCTATGGCCATGTCTGAAGCTGATAACAGGAGATTAATTCACGTAAAATAACTTCAAGTGTAGCACAATCATTTAACTATGACTGAAACTTGTTCCTTGTCTGAAATGTTATCAAGTATTCTACTCACGGGGCACAATTTGTAACCTTGTCAAACTTATGAAAAGTAAGGGAAGGATAATATGAGCTTAAGAAAGATAAACTGTGGCAAAAGACACGAGCCTTTGAAGAACAAACACTGATGAACAGAATAATTTTCTATTCTTCTTTTTTGAGCTTAAAGTAACTATGTCATCCAAAGAAATATTGTATAAAGGCAATCTTCAAAGTCAAATGCATGAGCTTTGGAAAAGGAGATATGAAGACAAATGTCTACTGCATTGCAATGTTTTTGAGTATGCCTACCTTGAATGACCTCTCTTAGTGGCAATATTCATACTGTGACTAACATTTGAGCTAATAATGAACTTTGATGTATCCCTCATGCAACTCTATATCTCATGGAATAATTAATAAGAGTAACAGCCCACTAAATATGACCAGAATATGATCTGAGAGGTTAGAGGCAAGCCACTCAATAATTGTGGAAAGAAAACTGCAATTGGTGCAAACATAACCAAGTTCACAAGGTCATCAGGGTCAAATGCCACTAAGAGATCTCTTCGAGACAAGTACGGAGTATAACCACTCTTCTTACCTAACACAGAGGTCAGTAACTACCCATATGAGCTGTACTCTGTCTTCATCTAAATACAAATTGTCAGATTTGTAAAGACACAAGTAAGTCATAAGACATCAGATTATGACACAGCTGTCACCTATCCCTCTCTAACATAGATGACAAGCAGGTGGGGTATTTTGTTTAGATGCTTTAATGCATAGAAAAACATCAGGATGGATAGAAGCATGATAAAATATAAACAAACCAGTTAATAGACAGACTTTACATACATACATACATGTTTACATCTCAACAGCTTACTACAAAATGGCAGTCAGACTTGCTTGTGCTCAGCATTTATACACTTCTTAAAGGTACATACAAACACATTGAGATACATTCTCCCTCTTAAAAAGATTGCCCTTTGTAAAAACAATATTAGTTAGACATGTGTTACTATAGACATAACAAAACAAAACAAAATGTTCATGTCCACGTTACCATCTATCTGTTACATGGTCTGGAGATATGGCCAAACCTCCTAACATAACAATCTGAACTGAATTTAACAACTGGGACAGTCTTCAGTGAACAGCTTGTATCAGGACCTTTTGGATTCATCACAGCAATGGGAATATTCTCTGGAACTTCCCCAGGAATTGGAACACAAGATAACTCACAATGAGATAAAGATTCTTTCTCACAGGCTATGAGCTGTATCATAGGCTCGGATACATGCCTGAAATGTTTCTGAGTCTGCCTAAACTCTGCTGCATGCGATTCCACAATATATGATCTTGGCTCTGGACAAATATTCTTCATGACACCAATCCGATCATAACCTTTGGACATTTGCTTTCTTGCTACTTCTCCTTCTCGTAATGGCTTGAGCAGTTTGCTGGTCTTATCGTAGTAGGACTTCTGGGTTAAACACTTCTTCGACAGGTTGGCTTTCACTGACCTGTTATTCTTGACACATGGAACCAACAATTGACTACTGACTGGTAATGTGGTTCTGGTTTGTCTCAACAGAAGTCTCTGAGCAGGTGAACCAAAATATTTATCATGAGGATCATTTATGAGATTCAAGAGATTTGGGAAAACATCACTATTATCTCATTTTGACATCTCTAATAACTGTTTTGCAAAATTGAACTGCACATTCTGCTAAACCATTTGACTGCAGATACACTGGGCTACTTGTGACATGAGTAAAGTCCCATTCTTCAGCAAATATTTCTGAACCATTGGCTTGTAAACTGAATGACATTGTCAGAAATAACTTTGTGTGGACTACCATGCACTGCAAAATGATGCTTTATCTTAGTAATGACAGTACCGATGCTAGATTAGGACGTAGGTCAGTCTTATAGGTTCATAGGTAGGTACTAGGCTATCTGCCCTAGGGCATTTATAAGCCTAGCCAGAATGTTGGCTTTTGCCTCCCTTTTAGACAAGATTCCTGAGCCTCTGTCCAGCAGGGCCATAGAAGTGATCCCAGGAGTAAATTTACGATTACCCATCCACTCATCAAGATTTCTTTTGAAGAGGGTCAGCGAGGGGCTCTGTCTAACATGGACTGGGATTCTATTCCAGAGTGAGGGAAGCCTTTGGGATATGAATCTATCCCTCCAGCATGTCCTGTTTAATGTTGTGCTAAGGTTTAAATCCCTGGAGTGTGTAGTTCTAATGGAAATGGTTTTCTTGAGGTGGAGTATGTCCAACAGTTCCGGGTTAGACATGGCCTTGGATGTCAGGCAGAGGTCACCTCTGAGTAGGCGGTAAGCAACTGAGTAGAGCTGAAGCTTCTTTAGTCAAGCTGCATAGGGCATCTGTTTGAGGCCCACAATCCTCTTGGTGAGGTATTTTTGAGGTCTCTCCAATTGTTGCAGGTGTCGGGTAAGGTACATCCCAAATGGGGCATTGTACTCAACTCTTGAATCAATTTGTGTAAGAGTCTACTAACACCAGATAATGTTGACCATTCCACTTGAAAATGCCAATGGCTACTGTCAAACAAAGTAGTTCAGGAATCTGGTTTAGCTGAAGTGCTTCCATCTGCTGATGTGTTTTTTTACTAATTACAACAAAGAACAAGATGAAACTATTCTCTCAATGTCTTGTAATATAGAAGACCAAAATACTAGTCCTCTCATCCTTCTTTTAGTAGAGTCAGTTCTTGGGTGACCATGAAACATAATAGTAATGTACTCTTATTGCAAGGACTTTGGAACAATTACATTTGGACCTTTCATAATAGGTTCATAGGTTGGCACTAGGCTATGATCCCTGGGGCCTATACAAGCCTAGCCATAACTGTTCCCTGGATATTTCTTCCCACAATATTTACTTCCCTGGACCTCTGTCTAGCAGGGCAACTGATGTGATTCCCAGGGTGAATTTCCTATCTCCCATCCAATCGTCAAGGTTCCTTTTGAAGAGGTCCAAGGAGACGCTCTGCTTGACAAGTATGGGCAGTCTATTCCAGAGTATGGGGAGTCTCTGGGTCAGGAACCTATCCCTCCAGCATGTTTTGTTCATTGTGATGACAAGGTTTAGATCCCTGGAGTGTGTGGCTATGAGGGATTGGGATTTCTTTAAGTGGAGCATGTCCAACAGCTCAGGGTTTGACATGGCCTTGTATGTTAAGCAGAGAACACCTCTGAGTAGACGATATGCCACAGAGTATAGCTGGAGTTATTTTAGATGGTCAGCATAGGGCATCTGCTTTAGGCCTGTGATTCTTTTAGTGAGCTATTTCTGCAGTCTTTCCAGCTGTTGCAGATGTCTTGTGAGGTACATACCAAATGGGGCATTGTACTCTATAATGGGTCAAATGAGGGATGAGTACAGTGTGACACTTACCTCCTTTTTCATAGGTTCATAGGCTCATAGGTAGGTACTAGGCTATCGGCCCTGGGGCCTATACAAGCCCAGCCCAAAAGGTACCCTGGCTTTTGCCACCCAAGAAAATTATTTTCCTGTGCCAATGTCAAGCAGAGCCAAGGAAGTGATCCCCGGGGTGAATTTCCTAATTCCCATCCAATCATCAAGATTTTTCTTGAAAAGTGCTAATGAGGAGCTTTTTTTGATATAGATAGGTAGTTTATTCTAGAGTATGAGAAGTCTCTGGGACAGGAATCCATCCCTCCAGCAGGTTCTGTTTATCGTGGTGACAAGGTTTGGGTTCCTAGCGCGTGTAGCTCGGAGGGATTGGGATTTCTTTAAGTGGAGCATGTCCAACAGCTCTGGTTTGACATAGCTTTGTATGTTAGGCAGAGATCACCTCTGAGTAGGCGATATGTGATGGAGTAAAGCTGGAGTTTTTTGAGACAGTCTGCGTAGGGCATCTGTTTGAGGCCGGTAATCTTCTTTGTGAGGCATTTCTGCAGCCTTTCCAGTTGTTGTAGATGTCTTGTGAGGTACATACCAAAAGGGGCATTGTACTCTATAATGGGTCTAATGAGTGGTGAGTAGAGGGGAACAATGACCTCTTTTTTTCTGGATGAGAAACCTTTTGTGATGAGGTGTGCCACATAGAAGGATTACTGTGGTGATGTGATTATCAAAGGAGAGACTACTGTCCACCTGTGTCCCAAAGTCTCTTATCACACTTTCAGTGTTAAGTATACTACTGCCTATGTTGTAGTTCATGGGTACAGAGGTTTTACCAACGGTGATGACACTGCACTTTTTGGCATTGAACTTGAGGCCATGGCTTTGACACCAGGCATCTGTCTCAGTGAGGTCCTTTTGTCGGATATCCACATCGTTAGGAGTTTCAATTATGGCTCCTAATTTGCAGTCATCAGCAAACTTCATTAGCCAAAGACCTTCTGTGTTAGCCTGTACTTCAGAAAAGTAGATACCAAACAGGAGAAGACCCAGGGCTGAACCCTGTGGTACTCCACTTGTCACTGATCTGAAGTCAGATTTGGAGTCTGCCACTTTCACAGTGTGGGTTCTGTCAGTGAGGCAGATGACAACCCATCTTTTGACATAAGGATTTATACCTAGTTTAGTGAGTTTATCTATAATTCCAGAGTGGGGGATGGTGTTGAAAGCCTTTGCAATATCTAGACAGGCTGTGTGAAACACCTTACCCTCGTCTACGGCTTTGGTAACTGCTTCAAAGAAGTCTATCAGGTTTAGGAGACATGATCTGCCTTTTACAAACCTGAACTGGGTGGGGTCCAGAGATTGGAGATTACCAATGTCTTTGTTTATAAGTTCCATGATGACACGTTCCATGGCCTTGCAGACTAGGCTCGTTAGAATAATGGGGCAGTAGTTCCTGGGGTCTGTGGTGGCTCCCCCCTTGTGAAGTGGGATAACCGTCGCTGTGCACCGTTCAGCAGGCATAAAGCCTGAGGTGAGGCGATGATTGAACATGGTACTTAGGTGGGGTGCCAGTTCATTCTGTAGTTTGTGTAGAATGCAGCCTGGGATGTTGTCTGGTCCCATGGATGCTGTGTTCTTGGCTTTGGAGAGTGTGGTTTTTACCTGTGCAGCCATGATTACAGGAACGTTGCATTCTTCCGGTATAGAGATGGGCTTTTTAGGAGTTGAGAGGGGGGTAAAGTTAGCACTGAACCTATCTGTCAGGATGTTGGCAGTATCAGTTGGGTCTGTATATTTAATGCCATTGTGTTGTAACTCAGAGCAGAACTGAGTGTTGGCATTGAGATTCTTGACATAGCTATAGAATGCTTTGTGGTTGTCTTTAGAATCAGTGGCGATTTTGTTTTTGTAACTAGCTTTGGAAGATTGTATCAGGTATCGCAGCTTCTTAAAGAGGCTGACCAGGGAGCTCCTCCACTCATGGGATTTTACTCTCTTTTGCAACAGTTTCTTCCTTCTGTTGTACAGTTTGTTTATGGCAGGGGACCACCAGACTGGCTTCCTTATTTTGGAGGATAGGGTCTTGGTTCTGTTTGGGATAGCACGATCCATGCACTTGTGTAAGTGCTTATAAAGTGCAATTGTGTAGTATTCAGTAGTTGTGACTGTATTGTCCATCTGCATGGGTGTCATGAAGTTCACCACTTCTGTCTTAAGAAGCATGACGTTGGATTTGGAGAAATTTTTTACCATAGTTTCCTTAATGGGAAGTCGGGGCAGGATGTGGATATCTAGGGTAATTAGCTTATGGTTGGATCGGACCAATGAGGCATTGACTTCAGGTGTGGAACACCGGACACTCATGTTGGTAATGACTAGATCTAGGATATTGTTGCCTCTGGTGGGAGTGTGGATAAATTGATCCAGGGCATTGGAGTTTATGAATTCCAGAAAGCGTTAAGCGAAGGAGTTGGTACATGAGTAGTTTTCCCAGTTAATGGTGGGGTAGTAGAAATCATCCATTATTAGGGTTTTTGGTTGAACCCTAATATTTTCCAGTGCATCAAGAAAAGAGGAGTGGGAATCCTGGGGCATGTTGGGGGATCTGTAGCAAGCTACAATTTGGATTGTAGTTTTGCCGAGAGTTAGTTGCACTTGGAGAACCTCGGCTGTATTATGCTGAGCAACTAGCCTGGAGGTGTGGATATCCTTAATGAATATGGACATACCTCCACCTTTGGTGGTCCAGTCCAGGTTACATGGCCAAAATGTGTGGTATGAGTTATAGCCTGAGGGTAGGGGTGCTCTCTGCAGCCTAGAACCAGGTCTCAGTCACTGCACAGATATCGATGTTCTCCATTTTAAGGAGTGCCTTAAGTGAGTGCATTTTGAAATTTTGACTTCTAGCATTGAGTAGTATCACCCTCAGTTTTTGCTTGCCTGTTCCTGTTATGGTAGTGAATTTGTTATTTGAACCTTGCCTAAAAAAGGCACTATAGGGGCGGCAAGAACCTTAGCCAGTATCCGGAACCCAGGGGTGACAGGTGCAGGCCATCTCTGGCAAATCATCGTGGTCTGTCGACCATGTCATTCCAGGCAGACAGATACTGGATCTGTTTAGAATGACACCAGAAGCTTAGCCAATTGTTGAAGTCAATCATTTTGTCCTTGTACTGCAGCATCATTCTGGGTGATGGCAGAATGCTACTCAGGGCTAGGGTCATACTTGCCTGGGCTACAAGATCAGAGAGCTCTTCCATGTCTCTTTTCATGTAGTCCAGGGAGGTACATCTCAGGTCATTCACATCAACATGGACAATGACAGATTCATATTTGTACTTGTTGTGGAGAGACCTGAGTATGTGGGTTATGTGGTGGATCCTGGCACCCAACAACAGCTGACAGTAACCTTCTCCTTGTTTAGCCTGGTGAGTGGGACATCAGTGTGCCTGACTATAAAGTCACCTATGACTAGTGTGTTGGGTACATTGTTTTGCCTTATTGGCTGTGGTTGAGTGGCACACTGAGTCTGCGGGCTATGTGTCATTTGGGTTGTGTTGGGGGGTGGAGGTTGCTTGCATTTCTGCTTTGGAGGTCTCTGTTGCTTGAGCAGATTATTATTGAGACCCTCTGCGAATGTTTTTGTGTTTCTATGTGTGGATTTTGGTGGTGTAGATGTAGTGAGACTATGTGATGAGTGTGATGTGGTGCAAGTGTTTACTTTCTCCTCTAGACTGTCAAGTTCAGTCTTGGTTGGAGAGAGCTTTACCTCCAGTTTGGCTAGATAAGTGCATCTCTCACAGGTTGTAGTGTTGGGTGGTAGGAGGAGAGGGTTGTCTGTGTACACGAGGCAATGTCTACATTGCACCATGATGCCCAGATTCATCAGATAGACAGGAGAGAACACTGGGAGCTGACCCTTGGACATGCCTGAATAAAAAAACTATTTTCCTCTAGATAAGTGAGGAAAGTGAGTACAAAAGCTGTTTTTCTCTAAGCAAGTGAGGAAAGTAAGTACCAAAACTGTTTTCCTCTAGGTAATGAGGAAGGTTGAGTGCTGTAGTAATTAGTAGGTTATTTAGTGCTTACATCAAGTTCTGAACAAATGCTGATCACGAATAAGCAAATTCAAGTGCTAAAACTAAGAATCTGTGTCTGGACTAAACTAGTTACAGGAAAGGGGGGAAACAAGTGCAAATGTGGGCTTTTAAATCAGAAAATTGAGAGAGATGGAAAAACTGCCCAAACGGCCAATAACTACAATTTCTGGGCCAGAACCACTCCTTATGTGGTAGATAGGTTACCTAGTGCTTACCACTCCCACTGATAATCTAGAAGGCTTCCATCCAACACAGATAGCTTGGGGGTCTCAGAAGCTTACATACAGTCCTGGATATAGCAAATCTGAACCTGGACTACACTAGTTACAGGAAAGGTACGAAACAGGCTTAGATTTTTATTATTTTTTTAGTTTTTATATATATATATATATATATATATATATATATATATATATATATATATATATATATATATATATATATATATATATATATATATATATATATATATATATATATATATATATATAAAAGTAGCTAAAACAGCAGTAAAAACAATTCAAATGCAATGCAAGCTAGCACATTTGAGTATGTAGCAATGTTAGACCAAACAGTTTTAAAAAATGCAATTAAATTAAAAATGACTAAAAACAAGTGCAGAAGGAGTCTATTTGGTAGAATGAGGTAAAGAGATGGGACTGGGGGGAGTGTCCCAGATTAAATCTACAGTGGGGGCAGGTATCTGCAAAAGCCTCCAAATTTAAACAACAAGACAGAAATAGGGAGAGTGGACCAACACCTTCAGCAGAGATCTTAAAAACTATACAGTGAAGCAAAAATAACAGTGCACAACTCTGAAGTCAGCCAGCAATGATATAAAATTAGTCAAACAACAATTAACAGTACACAACTCTGAAGTGCCAGAAAAATATACTTAGCTCTGTATATCTCCAGATAGTTTGAAGAGCACTCTGTCAGGGCACAGGAAGGCTCCAGCAAAGCTATGCAGGCTGTTACTAGCCCTTATTGATGAGGTGTGGCACATAGAAGGATTTCCTGACTGTTATGGCGATGTAGTTATCAAAGTTGAGACCACTGTCCACCTGTGTCCTTAAGTCTCTCATTACACTTTTGGTGTTTAGTGTACTACCACCTATGTTGGAATTCATGGGTACATGGTTTTTCCCAAAGTGGATAACTATACATTTCCTGGCATTACGCTTGAGCCCATGGCTCTGGAACCAAGCATCTGTTTCTGTAAGGCCTTTTTTAGAATATCCACATCATTTCGGGATTCAATAATGGCTCCCAGTCTGCAGTCATCTGTGAACTTTGTTAGCCAGAATCCCTTAGTGTTGGCCTGTACTTCAGAGAAGTAGATGCCAAACAAGAGTGGTCCCAAGACTGAACTCTGAGGTACTCCACTTGTCACTTGTCTGGAGCAGGATTTGGAGTCGGCTACTTTTACAGTCTGGGTTCTGTCAGTAAGCCAGTTGGCAACCCATCGAGTGACATAGGGATTTATGCCCAGCTTAGTAAGTTTATCTATGATTCCAGAGTGGGGGATTATGTTGAAGGCCTTGGAGAGGTCCAGATAGGCTGTGTGGACTGCCTTACCCTTGTCCACAGCTCTGGAGACTGATTCAAAGAAATCATTCAGGTTCAGGTAACAACCCATTGTCAGATAAAATCTCATCTCTGTATGGAAAATAAGGTTGTACTTCTTGAGGTAAACTAGATTGCTTTGACGGCCATCTTTGATTGATAAAGTGGTTGAGCCTTTGTAAAACTGGATCTGTGGCTGAGTGATCTCTCAACACATCAAGATATGTGGGAGAAAAATTTCTCACTTCCATGACTTCAAAATCAAGGTTCTCATCCTTATGCTGTTCTGTGGTGTTTCTGGGTGATATGGATAATGAATCAACAAGATAAAGAAGTTTGCCTTTCTTTTAGACAAGATTGAAAGTATACTTTTGCAGTCTTAGCATCAGTGTTGCAGGCTGGCTAGAGCTGAATGCATAAGCTTTCTGAAGATAGTGACTAGAGCCTGGCGGTCTGGTGGTCTGGATAGGTCTACCATAAACATAATCATGGAACTTCGAATATGCAAACACAATTGCCAAAAGCTCTTTCTCAATCAGTTTGGGTAATAGTTCTTGACGAATAGGCAACAAGTTGATCCTCTTGTAGAATGACTGCACCAAGACCAGATTTTGAAGCATCACATGAAAAATAACTGGTTTGTGAACATCATAGTATCTGAGAGCTGGTGGACTAGCAATTCTCTGCTTCAGGAGATCAAATGCTCATTGGTGTTGCTCTGACCAAGACTATGCTTCATCTTTACAAGTCAGCTCTCTGAGCAGTGCTGATAGTTGGCTCAAGTCTGGAATGAACTTGCCTAGATAGTTAACCATGCCAAGAAAACATTGGAGGGCTTAAACATTGTCTGGAGCTGGCATCTCGAGAATGGCTATTTGCTTCGAAGGGTCTGGTCGTAAGCCTGAATTGGTAAATAAATGACCAACATAAGTGACATCCTGTAGCCTGAATTTGCATTTCTGTGGTTTGAGCTTAAGATTCACTTGATGTGCCTTTTTCAGAACTTTTCTGAGGTTTCTGTCATGCTCAGCTTCACCATGACCTCCTACTAGTATGTCATTGACTATAATTGGGCAAGGATACCCGGAAAAAAGTTGCTCCATTGCATATTGAAAGACTTTACTTGCAAAAGTTATCCCAAATAGCATTCTCAAAAATCTGTAACTGCCAAACGGAGTATTGAACATAGTGAGCAATGATGATTTCTTGTCAAGCTGAATTTGCCAAAAATTAACTCTTTGCATCTAAGCAGAAAAAAAAAGTGGCATTTGGCATCAAGGCTGCGACTTCTTCAACTGTGCATATTGGATGATGAGGTCTTTTTGGCACTTTTTTCAAATCTCGTGGGTCAATACATATTCTGATGTCATCTGAGCTTTTCTTATGAGCTACCACCATGGAAGATACCCATTCAGTTGGAGTTACAATTGGACAAATCACACCTTGGTGCATCATTTTATCTAACTCGGCTTTGACTCTGTCTTGCATGGCTATTGGAACTTTACATACTGGCCTGATAAATTAACTGACATCTGGGTCTAACTGGAAGGTTCCCTAATTTGTCTTCGAAGAGATCAACATATTTAGAAAAAATGTACTGGGCAAAATTAAAATAGTGTTTTTTCAAGCTAACTTGGTGGACTTCCTTAATAAATTAAATCAGTCCCATTTTCTGGGTCTTTATTAGAACATCAAGGTTTCAAACCTTCGAATGTTCTAATATTGAACCCTATGCTGCGAAAGCTTAAAATATCGAAGCAACAGAAACCCAAATTTTTTCCTAGGAAAAGAATGCGGTTGTCTGTTTCTGTTGCTTCGGTATTTTCAGTGCTGTGGTGGAAAGTTACGAGTTGAGTTCAGGTAAGTGTGTAATTGTGTGGATGTGAGGGTTAGGGCGGGTTAGATGAGTTAGGGTTAGGGAGCGGGATGAGGTGAGTGTGCGATAGTGATGGACCTTAGGGTTAGGGTTTGGGTTAAGGTAAATGGATAGTTAGCGGTGTGTGCATAGTTTAGTGCAGGGTAAGGTGTAAGATTTTAGGTGTATGTGTGTGTATTGCTGTTTGTTTGTTTTACTTGTGTTGTGTGTATGTGTTTTGGAACAGCAATTTTTTTCCCTAGGAAAAAAATGCTGTTCTGACAGTTCGAGATTGTAAGCTTTCACTTACATAGGGTCGATTAATCACCGTTCACTTTTTTAAGCAGTCGGTGATCTAATATAGACCCCATTTTCCAACAGTTTCTGAGCCCTAATAATGAATGGACGTGCCTCTTGACCACATAAAATAACAAGTTATAGCATCTCTCAACAGAGTAACAAGAAAGCACTAATGACCCTTCAGTTTGAATTTCTTCACCACCATAAGCAACAAGCTTCACACACTTTCCCAAATCAAGCCTTTCATCATGACACACTCTAGCAAATGTTTCTGCTGACATAACATTGCACTTGGAACCTGTGTTAACTTTGAGCTCTGTGGGTTTGCCATTTATCCGAACAGTACAAAATACTTCATTCTTTGCCCTTAAATCTACTGCATTGACTGTTTCATGAAGCACTGACACACCGTCAACATAAAGAGTAGGGTTGCAGCCCTCTAACTGATCAACTAATTTCTAAAAATGTTCCCTTTTAATAAAAAGAATGTGGGCCTTTTGATGTACAAAACCTTTTCAAATTATTCCATTCATTGCATTTGTGGCATCACTGATCAAAAGCTAAACATTTTCCCCTTTTAGATTCATTATTTCCACCACATTTATGACAGTTGGAAATAAAACTAGGTTAGGGCCCATGCTTTGAATTTGCTGACTCATTCTTAAGCTTCACTGAGACAGTGCTAACTCTGGAATTTGCTGGAAAGCTCTGGGGTTTACCAGTGAATGCTGCAGGGGCTACAATTGCTGCCATGTGCTTGTGCCTGTTTCTTTTAACTATGTGGTACATGCTATCAACATGAGCTTTGTCACTGTGCCTTCTAGAACTATTCTCATTTGTCAGCATATTTGTGTGCTTTTGTGTGAGCTCATATATCTGACAAATGTCAATGCCTTATTTAAAGTTAAATCACTGTCATGAAGCAAAATTTTTCTCACAACATCATCTTTAATACCACACACAAGTCTGTCCTTTATCAGCTCATCGCTTAAATAACCAAATCTGCACATTTTAGCTTTGTTTCTCAAGTCAGTTATATATGTTGCAAAAGTTTCACCAGGCTTTTGATCCCTTGTATAACATAAGTGCCTTTCCATTGTAACATTTGTCTGGGGGGTTACACATTTCTCTAAACTTACATTTTAAGTACTCAGGGTCCTTTCTTGACTCAGCCAGTACAACAATATGATGGTTTTCCCCCACTCCTGTATAGATAGCAGGTGCATACACAAATGAACGTTCACTTTCAATAGCTTCTGACCCAGCTAAATTAAGCAGAACAAATGCCTTTGTATGGTCATCTTTATCAAAAAATGCAGCCTGTATGAAAATTTCATACTTTTGCTCAAACACTTGCCAGTTCTCTGCAATATTGCTGTCAAACAAAAGTGTATGGGTTTTCCAAATCTGTCTGCCATGCCCACAAAGTATGTGTAAACACACTGAAAGAATGGCCCTTGTAATTAGATGTGAACAAAATGTTCTGTGAGCTTTTAATAACATTCAAAAGTGCAATAAATTCTTTGAAATAATCTACTTTGTGAAATATGCTTTGTGATGGCTGTATTCTGTGAAATAACTTTAATGTAATACTGCACAAACATGCAAACACTTTATACACTCCTGATAACTTGGATATATTTGATTAATATGAAAAATACATGCTTAGAGAAAATGCGGTTGTTTCCTCTTATTTTATTCATTTTATGCAATTCAGAATTTATTTCAAACATTTTCCATAATAATTTGAATATTTTTATCAATATTGGACATATCGATTTATGCGAATAGCGTTTAGGGCATTATGTATGCCTCATTTCATATTTTGTGAATGAAAATAGTGCTGAGCAAGTTTTAATATCTGAAATTCAATTCTGACCTGTTTTGTGAAATATGCATATTGTAGGGATGATTCACTCCTTTATATTCCTCCAGTTTCAACTAAGTGCCTCTCGATCTTGAACTGAAGAATTTGGCTTCCATCCTGGCCTCAAGTCCTTTAGACATGCCGCTTCTGACACCATATTGCTCATTCCTCTCTAACATAAATGACAAGCAGGTGGAGTATTTTGTTTAGATGCTTTAATACACAGAAACACATCAGGATGGATAGCAGCATCATAAAATATAAACAAACTGGTTAACAGACAGACCTTACATACATACATGCTTACATCTCTACAGCATACTACAAAATGGCAGTCAGACTTGCACATGCTCAGTATTTATACACTTGTGCAAGCCCTTGGATACGTTCTTGAAGGTACATACACACACATTGCTCTACAATAGACAACACATATCACTTTCTGAACAACCTTATTCTGATAAAGAAATTATGTTGTAGGGCAAAACTTTTCCAGGGTGTCTGAGTCAAGAGATGGTTTCTTGAAACAGATGTGAGTGAGAAAGATCCCTATTCACTAAGTTCACTGTATAAGCCAGAAAATTACTAAGCCAAAAGCATCCATGAAAACCTTATCTGCTCTAGACATTCTTGGGTCTAGCTCGCAGTAACTAGCATATACAGTATGCCCAACACACAAAAAAATATGGTCTTACTCAGAGGGAAAAACTACACGAACATAGTGCCCTTATCTGCAAAAATAAATAAATAAATAAAATAAGGTCAATTTACTCACAGACTATGGATGTGCAGGCTTTCTGGGTTGCATAATGTACTCCCCAAAATGCATATATGAGTGATTAGAGGGTTTATAGGTTTTGCAGTAAAAGAGATTTTCCTTCTTATCTGTGATTTCTAAATAATATAATTTGTAAAGACTGTCCACACTTGTAATAGTCTTAAGGTATACATAGTCTGGTATTGTTACTTTGTCTCACAAAGAACAGCCCTATATTAAGCTTCAGCTAGTAAATCGGTATAGTCAGTAATTGCCTTCTAAAGAAACTAATACACTAAGGACATCAAATTGCCACCACAAACATTTTTCAGACCCCTGTAATCCATCATCTCAGTATCCTGAAGTAAACTGAGCCATACGCTTGGTGAAGCAGGTAATGGTTTGTCCAGTCAATTTCTCCATATAAAGTTCTGTGAAAAACAGAAAAGGCCAGAATGTGAAGTCCAGCCTGTATCCTGTAATATGGATGGCACAGGAAACCACCTGCGTGAAGTCAAAACTTCCCATAATGTGCAGAACATTATTGGTGATTTCACCTCATTTCTCAATGATGCAGGCATTAAAATAAACAAAAAATGAACCATCTGGGTACTGAATTATTTTGGGTGATTGATCTTCAACTGACATCACCTCTCCTTTATCTATACTGTATGCCATTCTCTCCTTATTTCAAGACAATCTTCTCCATACTAAAACGAAAAGTTCTTCAAACAATCCATCTCTCCAATTGTAAGGTCAGTGATCAAAGATAGAAATAAGGCTTGGCCTGAATGGAAAAATGATAATCACAGCACTATCAAATTACTTTTAGGTATTAAAATGTACAGTTCAAATCAAAACCAATAAAGCCAAAGCACAATGCTTTAGGAATCTTCAAACAGTGCACCTTGGTAATCCAAACAGTTCTGGATGTCAGACAACCCTGTTTCACACATCACTCTGGTCTAGGTCCTCATCTGAGTGACATCATCACTGCTAATAATTCAACCCCCCCCCCCCCAACAGCTATGCTACCGCTTCTCAGTTTTGTTAATGATGTCTCTTCCATACTCCCTTTACATAAAAATGAGGTAAAGTATCTTCCTTTTCACTTTAACCCAATTTCTGTAATATAGCTGAACACGTTCTCAGTGCAACAAACTGCAAACACCTTCCAATGTTTTAATATTTGTATCTCATGTTACTGTATAGCAAATATGATAATACTCTTCAAACCTTTAGTACATATCTACAGGCCATCTCTTATTATTTCCAGGGCCAGCCTGATGTTGGTGAACTAGGCAATTACATAAGGTACCATGCTTGCTGTGCTTGCAGGGACACTCTTTCTCTGTTTATTTCTTTTTTAGATCAATGATTGTTTGCTCTAAAAATAAATAAAGCTCTGCAAAAGAAAAAGAAAAACAAAATGTGCTTGTGGAACTTTGGGCAATCCATGAGGACACTGTTCCACTTGACTTGATGTTCAAGTCATGCCATGTAAATTACATTCAGTTTAAATACTGTGAGGTCACGGGAGTAGCGATATCACAGCTTTCAAAAGGAGGCATAAAGGAAGCTTTTTTTGTTATTACTTATACACGTGAAATAAAGTCAGGGATATCCTGCAAAATTATGTACTGATCTCAAGGAATGGAGAAGAGAGTTAGTCTGATTTAAAAATAACCTTGGCAGTGATCAACCAGATACTTTTTGACAGTATTGCTGGCATTGTGTGGACAGCTGAGATGAGAAAAGTAGTGTGGTGGTGATATAAGTGTTAGCACTATTTTTATTATATTGCAGTGATCAACCAAATATTTTTGGCAATATTTTTGCCTTTGTGATTTGTGTGGACAGCTGAGGTGAGGCAGCTCTTAGTATTTTTACAGAGATGCAGGAAGTGATCAACAAGATATTTTAGCCAATATTTTGTGATTTATGTGGAGCAAATTGTATTGAAATACTTTAATGCGTGGTAATGTTTGTGAGGTCTGTGAAGGTACAATAATATTACACAGCCATCAGATGTCATGGTTATCCTTTCAACATCTTAGTGCAAAATATTTGGAAAAAGCCAAAATATTGGAGGAGGAGTCAAAGACCTGAAGTCATGGACAAATTTCAAATATTGCTTTTATAAATGTAGAAAGTTGCTAGAACAATAGATTTTGTATTGGCATACATTGTTTGAAGGATATGATGAAGGCTGAAACTCAGCTGTCTGTCATTATTTAGTGACTTCAGCTGTCAATAATTTTCCAGAAAATCACACATTTTTTGAGGAACAGACCAAAAATATAGGACACAATCTAAACATTCTGCTAAAATCTAGACAGTTGAGAGGTATGACTGCTGAATGGGGGTTGACATTGACTGAATAAAAGTAACATACCCTATTGTAATTTGCTGAGTTTAAAACAGCCACTATTTGGCTTTGGAGGACTAGTATGCACTTTTGAGAAGTAAGATTGACTATTTAACTGGACACCTAATATGCACAGACAAACTAGGCATAACTTCTGTCTCTTTATCTTTTGAAGAAATAACTGTCTGCCTGCTGCTGTTTTCATAGTTTATTCACTTTGCAGGACTAATGTGATTTTGTGCAGCAGTGTGCAATATTTTAATGTGCGACAACTGTTTATTTGGAAGAAGGGTAAAACACATTACATTGCCATCCTCCTTTACCACAGTCAGACATCTGAACTGTACATAAACATTGTTATAACTGTTTGCTGGGGGTTGTCTGGATGAAACTAACTGTCCTTGTTGCAGGTTCCTCGGTTTAGCAGTCATTTCTGAAAAAAGAAATGGCTAAAGTGATTTTTGACATGGGTTTAGTAATGCCCTCTGCTGACCTAGTTTAAAAGCAGTATTGCTCATAATTGCTCATATTACTTCACCCAGAAGCTGCTGGACATGCGAGGAAAGTGGGGACAATGTCATTATTTCTTTAACACTCCTCCCAAATCTCACCATGTTTGGCTGGGGACAGTGTGGTCATTATTTCTTTAACTTTCATCATAAACTTAAGAAAGATATATAGAAGATCAGTATAGCCTGTATAGGAGCTCTGTACTTTCTCTAGAAGTAACAAGTTGGAAGCAGTAATGTAGTTATTATTTGTTCTATTTTTCCTCACAAGCATCTGATGCATCTACTGGTAGCTATCTTTTGGAGTAGAGTAAATAAGCATGCTGGTTAGATATGTCTGACAGCAAATATGTTCTGTTCTATTTGTTTTTTTTTTTCCTCCAGTTTTGGCCCAGTCTGACATCATTAGGGGGCACAGAAGTGGGCTGCCTTTTGAGGGGTATGGGATGAGGAAGCCTGCTTGCCTTTTTATAAATAGGACTCAGGATGACTGCTGTTCACTTAAAGGGCAATTTATTCAGATAATTATTATTTATTATTATTATTAGTAGCAGTAGTATTTGTATTTGTTTGTTTTCTTGCACTTTAGAAAATTAGAGATTAAAAAGACAGAGTAATGTACATTGGGGGGATTCAGCACTCTACACCCCCTCACAATAGAACTGCATGTCACATAAAATTATGCACAGCAGGAGGTACAGGGGGGCAGCATCCTTGGCGGATTTGAGTAGTTGTCTCAGCAATTGTTTACTTTAGGATATCTTACTTTATAAAGAATTAGACTGACAAATCATCCCACCAACAAAACAGACTTTTTGGGATATCAAACAAGTCAAACCTGCCCACACTTGCAAGAAATTCAAGGGTGTGTCCTGATGTAAACAATCAGTGAATTTCTTTTCCATACACACAGATTTTTTTTAGGTCATCATTAGATCAAACGTTTGGGGAAAAAGCTCTAAAATTCACTTAAAAAAATCTGTAACCCCATAGTGTCTGGGTAGGATTCAGGCACCTAGGCAGCAAGACATTTCCCTATGGTACATTTGACTGGGGATGCATGGCTGAAGTGACATCCAGCTGCAGAGAAATATGTCTGTTTGCAAATTCCCTGGTGCCTGAACCCGTCTGGGTGCCTTGCAGCCAACCGAGACCCCCAGCTTAATTTGGTTAATACATGGTAGTCTTGGTCAGTTAGGGCATGTAGAAAGGGTGCAGGAACAAGGAAAGTTGAAGAGGATAAGTGATCTCTTTCCTTTACTCATTTAATCATGTGCAGCTGGAGGCTAATTAACATCACTGCTTCCTGAGAACTTCTAAGCCATGAACCACTTGTTACCTGAGAGCTTTTTTTTTTCAAAATCATCTATGGGAAACACACCTGCTTATATTTATAATATCTGATAAATGGAGTGAGTTACAAAAAGGTAAAATATGATAGTTCTTTGATAGACAATGTGCTATACACTGGTTTCAGCATCAAATATCTGTCTGTAAATGCTGATTTTATATTGCATATCTATGAAAGAAAAAATGTATTTTGTTTGCCAAAAAGTACTGGTGTTATGATCAAACAAAGGGTTATATATCTTTAAGTGAGCAAGGCAGAGCCAAGATATCACTGAGGGAATTGTTCACCTGTTCTGGAGCTTTCCAATGATTTCTGACAAGAGGGGAGAGCATACTATAGACTTGTAAATCTGAATATAAATCCTTATATTGTGTGGTAGATAGCTAAGTGGCTGTCTGACAAAGCCCATGTGGTTAGAGTAGCAGGTTCAACTTCTGAAAGCAAAAGAGTTACCAGTGATGTGCCACAGGCTCAGTTTGGAGCATTTTCCTATTTGGCATATTTTCCATATTGTTATTCCATACTCAAGTTTGAGTCTAATGTAATTAACAATGACTTCATCATTTCTGTTTTCCTAGATGTTTAAATCTTTTTTATTATCTATAGTCCTATAACTATCATTAAACATTTGGTTGATAAGACTGGAAAAATAGTCATATAACTATCATTAAACATTTGGTTGATAAGACTGGAAAAAAAACTCAAAGCTGGATTCACCCATATACCCAGTTCCTTAAATAAATCTGCATTTTCAGTCACTGTGTGTTGTAATATTCACCTTTCAGTTTATGTCTCGCAGATTTCATATGCTTAGTTTTTGATGTATTTATCAGCATATTATTCTCCTGTGCCCAACTATCAGTTTAGTCAAGTTCCTTTGCAGACATGTCCTATCTGTAACACATGTAATCAGTTTACCCAATTTCAGGTCATCTGCATACAGACTCTAGAACACCTCCTATGAAAAAGTTAGGTCTGAAAAATACAATCTAAACAAATAAGGGCCTAGGACATAGCCCTGTGTGACACCCTGACTGTAACCAAGAATTTCACCTGTTCAGCTGCTGTATGATACTTGCCATGTCTTATTTGTAAGTCATGTGGCTAATAATCTTATTAAGAGTACATCAATACTTAGTTGTTGTAATTTATTGATCAGTGTTTTGTGTATGACCCTGTCAAATGCTGCAGTTAAATCTACATAAATTACATAGCAGTACAATGTTTCATTCATAGCTGTTATTATATTGTTATAGAACATCATGTTATAGGTGGTAATAGATCTATTTTCAACATATGCATGCTGATGTATGGTTTGAAGTCCCAGTCTTTCTATTTACGACAATAACTTATTCAATATTGCCTTCTTCATTATTTTTGCAAAACTTGAAAGTGGACGTAAGGATCTATGTGCTTCTTGGTTTGTCCTACTCCCCTTTCCTTTAAAGACAGGTTTAATAAATGCATGTCTCCAGTCTTTAGGAATCTCCCCTTCTTTATATGACCAAATAAATAATAGCTATAATGGTAATATAAGTTCTTGCTGCAGTATTCTCAGGTCATTATTACTAATTCTATCTCCTCCAAGTGCTTTGTTTGGATCCAGTTTGCATAGTTCTTTTTCAATACAATCTATTTTGATTCCAGTATATAAGGATACATGGATATCACTAGAACAACTTATCACCCACTATGTGGAGCCAAACTGTTTTGCATAAGATATTGTAAATGTATTTATAAACTGTTGCATCTGACAATAAATTTTAGAATCTATACACAGTGTATCAGTCTGAATAATATTGCCAGCACATGGAAAATTGTGCATATAATAAATTCACAATATTTCTAAATAATACTAATCTACAAAACTGTTTTTGTTAGACGGCAAGTATTAATGGCAAAATTGTGAGCCTTAATGTTTTACACAAAATAGCACAAATAGTTCACCTGTATGTCACACAGATTTTATGACATTAATATAGTTATGAACATATAGGTAATAGTCATAACTGCTTTAACAAAAGAGCATTTACTGTATATCTCAGAATGTCTTCACATTACCCACCATGTTTTAATGTTGTTTTTACTGCCACCCATTATTTGAATACACCGCCCCTAATGTGATAGTAACACACTCTATTTTTGCATTATTAATGTAAACATGGAAATATGTCTAATTTTTCATAACGTTTTGTAAATATGCCTTAATAACCTCAGCTCTAGGCATCCCATGCTGAATATTTCACTTTCATGTTTAGCAAATTATGTCAGCTTATAGCTGCCTTAGCTTTAAATATGTACCTTTACCAGGACTTCAGAAATCATTTTCTTAAAACATTGACTATACTCATTTCAGGAGAACAGGGAAGTCTTCTGTAAAGATGAGTATACTCTTACAGGATACACAAGAAATCTGCTTTTCTGATGGGTTTACTCTTGTAGGAAGCAATGAGTTTAATCATGGTTTTCATTCAGGGTATCGTTGGATAAAAAAGGTTGTTAAAAAAAACATTAAAATGCATCTCAGAGCATGTGTCAACTTAATGGCTTTTGGTTGCCTATTTACCCACAGACTCCTGGCTTAATACAGTTATTTCCACTGCAGTTATCCTAGTGTAATCTTGGTTAATTTGGATGTGTGGAATGCATGCAGGAAAAAAAAGAACATAGTTAAAGAATATAGCTTTTGTTCAGACAATCACTGAATGAAAAAGGTTGTTTTAGAAACTCTGAAATGAACCTTACAGCATCTGGAAAAACATGACTTCTGGGGCCTTGCAGCCCCCCCCCCCCCAGTTAAATAAACCTGGCATCTACACACTAATTATAGTGCAGTCATGCTTAGATAAAATATGTTGAATTAATGAATGAATGACTGTAGGAAAAAACGAAGAGAAAAAAATGGAGAAACAAAGTAATGTAGATAGTATGGATAGAGCACAATGGGTTGGGCAAAGAGGTGTATGAGGTCATTTTGTCCAGGGCACTAGTCTAGCTAGCATCGGCCCTGACTACTGGTATTCTTCCTGCACTCATTTTCCACTTTAGCTAAGTCCCTCACTGTAGCACTGCTACTGACTGCAGACCCATTGCAAACATTTGTCATCTAGAATATTAGAAAAAATCATCTATAAACACATTCTTAAATGCATCCAGACACACAATCTTCTTACTTGCAAATAGAATAGTTTCAACTCAAAATACAGCATCAAAACTGCAGTCTTCACCCTTGTCTCTGAATTTTTCTCAATTTTTCTAGATCTTGTGAATGCATTTCAAAAAATCACAGCCTTTTGCTAAATATATTATCTGGCTATGATTCCCCCTCTGTTGTAATGCAATAGTTCAAAAATATCTAAATATCTATCTAACAGAACTGCCTGGATAATTTATCAATACAGTTATTGCTCTTCAGAGTCTGTTAACATTGGTGTGTCTTTGTGATTTGTGTTAAGTCCTTTGTCTTGTCTTTATACACGATCAGCCTCCTTACGACTCACTATAACCCTTTATGTAGATGATATAGTATTTTCTTCTGCACATAACTATGCATCATCTAGTCAGCATTTTGCAAAATGACTTGGAACTGGTTAATTCACAACAAATTATCCATGAGCACTACAAAATCCTCAATCTTTGGGTTTGGTAAAGCCAAATGGTTACCCCGCATTACCACTCTCCTTATCTTAGTCTTTCCGGGAATGTAATCTCATTTACCAGACACCAAAAATGTCTAGAAGAAATCTTATACAACTCTCTCCTTCCAACTTCTTATAGATTCTAGTATATCTAAAGTGCATCTTCAACTTCCCAAGGTGGCATAGAAATGTTGCCACATGTTTACCCCTGAAGCTTGACATCCCTTTCTCATTAAGATATGAATGTACTCTACCTATCAATGATCTCTTTTCAGGTCAAACTGCCATGGTTCTTTAGGTAGATGAAAACAAGATTCTCAAGTGTATTCATCTCGCATGGCTTACTGAGTACCACTGTACTGACATGTTCAGAACGAAATGGCTTTTAGTCTCCATAAGGTCAAACTACTTTCTCAATACTCTCTCCATTAAAACTACTCAATGGCAAGTAAAGCCCTCCTTTTGCTAATACATTAATATTGAATGAAGACACCTCTGTTTAACATAGCAAGAGAAGCTATCAAGCTAAACAGGCCTAATTTCTCATTGGTCATCTATGAAAAGTAATTTTTAAAGCTTGCCCCATACTAATGGAAACATCTTCTTGCACCACTATCTGCAATGCAAGATATCTCGCAATACAAAGAAAAGTAATGGAACGAGGGAGAGATAGGGGAGTAATGGCTCCTGAGGGTAGTCATAGCAGGATGGAGAGAAAGGCAGATCTTAGATGACTGAAGAATAAGCATACTCATGCCATTGTATGGCATAAAAAGGAGACATCCACAACTGTGGCAGTACAGAGGGCTCAGACTCTTGTCACATTGCATAATAGTTCAGGAGAAAGTAATTGATGAATGCTTACATAGACTAGTAAAAAGTAAGATGGGAGTCGAGCAGTTTGGATTCAGATCAGGATGTAATTCAACTGACCTGATGTTTGCAGTGATAAAGATAGTTTAGATGAAGCAAGAGATGAGGAAAGAGTCCAATTTGGTATTTCTAGACGTGGAGAAAGCATATGACATTGTCCCAAGAAAGCTGATTTTGGGCAGACCTCTGATAGTTTAAAGTCCTTGAAGTATTAGTAGAAATATTACACTCTATGTACAAAAACCCAATGACATATGTACAAGTAGTATTTGGACTCACAGAGGGGGTTCCCAGTGGGAGTGGGTATGCATCATGGGTCAGCTTTGAGCCCACTGCTTTTCATACTAGTGATGGACTACATTGGCCAACAGGCAGAATGAGACAGATCAGCAAAGTTGCTGTTTACAGACAATGCAACATTACAGGCAGACTCTAAACTAGAACTTCAGCAAAGTACAGGGAACGTAATACAAAACTGAAGGCTCATGGGATGAAACTGAGTATAGATAAGACAGTTGTAATGGTCACAAATGGGGAAAATTAAAAGAAGCTGAGAACTGAGGTACAAGGGAAAATAGTGGAACTGGTTAATGCTTCAAGTACCTGAAATGGATGACTGAGGAGAAGTGAAGTCTGAATGAGGAAGTCAAAGCTAGATTCATAGGGTCTGCAGGCAACTGGCACAGCGTGTCAGAGGTAGTGTGGACAGATGAAGGGCAAATAAGCTAAAAAGAGAGGTGTACAAAATAATGGTTTCCTACTAAAATATCTTCACTCAAAATGCCAAGTGTCAAAAAAAAAAAAGAAAAGAAAATTTGGAAAAGAGTGAATTGTGAAAATCCATCTTCTCCTTTAAAATTCTTTTTGCAGGGGGACAAGCTCCCCCTCCACTCCCTGCACCCCCTGAACTTATATATACCTTGCAGAAAAAGGAATATTCAATAAATGGCATCTCAGGCTTAGTATACGTAAGCCCATTCTTTCAGACATTTAGTCAGTGTATTTCAGGACTTTCTCTAGTGGGTCCCAACATTTCAAATGGTTACCCAAAATAGTGGTGGAACCAGTACTACTGTGTGGTACAGAGACCTGGGTAGTCAAGGTAGAGTAGCTGAAGAAACTAAACAGGATACAGATGAACTGCCTGAAATGGGCAGTAGGATGCACACTGTGGGACAGATGATGAAATGACGACATCAGAGCAGAAGCCAAAGTAGCTCAAATCGCACTAAAGGTCAAATAAAATGGTGGTTTGGGCAGATGTGCAGCCAAGCAGAAGAAGATCTGCTGAACAAGATTTGGGACAGACAGGAAGAAAGCAAGAGGAAATGAGGGCATCCAGGAATGCATGGATTGTGTGAGAGAAGACATCATTCATGACTGGTGATGAAGGCAGGAACTTGCCATTAAATAGAGAGGGATTGTGACAGTTGACACAACACTGCAACCTCATGTAGAAAGGGAGGAGAAAGGAAGCTGATGATGATGATGACTTAATGACAAAATATAAATATTCTGGATTTAAGAACAATAATTAACTTTCATTATGTACTGTGTTTCTGAATGGAAGCTCGTCTTACCAACTCATTATTGTATCTGAATTGCAAATAAACAACTACAAATATACAGATGATTCTTTAATCCTGATCTGCTGCTGTCTTCTGACATGGCTAGACTGTATTTACTTTAGATGACAGCTATTGCTGTTTAACTTCCTTTAGTATGTTCCATGTGCTGTATGTTTTTTATTTTTTGCAAATTTTCATACTCTGTATATCGTTGTTATGTTGCCAAATTGCCTGGATAGTGGCTAAAAAGAGCCCTGCACCATCTCAGTAATCCACTTAACACGTTTCAAATAAAAATGAATAAATAAAAATAAATCAAAAAGTGCCAGACTGCTTCAGGTATGAAGGTGATCAATGATCAATTAAGTGATGCAAGCAGTGAATTCTTGCAGAAATTACTACAAATAGCTAGCTGGATGGTACAGCTGTAATTCACTCCTATAAGAGCATAGTCAAAGCACCTGGCACATTCATGGTTCATACAGAAATATAAAGCATATGGCACCCCAGTAGATGATATCATATCTAGAGTAATGAGTAACATGAGACCATGTTGGAAAGGATGTTGAAAAATTGAGTGTGGCATGTTATTAATTGATCTCTTCATAATAAATGCCTAGCCCACTACCTAAAGCAGTTGAAGAACAGTACTAGACTTTTTCTGTAGTACCTTCTATTAAATTACAGAACAACAGAGAGGCCAAGGATAGCCTGATACTGCCTAAACCCTGAATTAGACAAGGAGACCATGCTACTGCCTAAATCCTGAATTAGACAATCTGACTCTTCAAGTACTTCAATGAGGCAGAAGATTCACCCTAGGGATGTGTCTACTTGGCCAGTTTCAGGCACACAGTCACTGCAATCATCTGCTGTAGAGATCATGGTCATTTGGCTCATCTTGTGCAGTGACAGCCATCAATGCTCAACAACTGGAAAACAACAGCATGGCTGCTATAAACAAGTCAAAAAAGCTAACTCTACAAGTCTTCTTGATATTTGCTTGAATTCCTTGAAAGCTTGTTGAGAGACCAACATCTTGAATGCTAGACTTTCAACATAAAGACCCAGAAAATGAAAGTAAATAAGCATTGCTGCTCTTTCTATACACCAACTACACCTTCTTACTGTTGTGGATAAGTATCTATATTACGTGATTGAAAGTTTAGGTTAGCAAATACATAAACATCAACCTGGTAATATCGAAAAATTAAAACAGCGAACGGCCGATTTTATGTATGGAATGAATCCCCTCGGCCGGAAAAAAAAAATTTAAAACACCCCCCTAACTAAATATACCATCTCCGAGATTGCTCTACAGTGGGGAAAGGGGCAAAATCCACATAACAGCTAAGGGAATTCTTTCCCTGCATTAAATCGGCCATTCGCATTTTTTTGTTTTCGCTATTACCAGCTCAACATTTAGGTATTCGCTAACATAAACATTCGGTCAAGTAATAGGAACCCTGTGGATAATATATATATATATATATATATATATATATATATATATATATATATATATATATGGATCTCGTACTAATGTTCAATAGTTCGAAAAAGCACTTTCGCTAAAGTGGGTGGCAAGCCCGCCCTGTACCCCCCTACTTTTATATTCTCACTCCAAGATTGCACTACAGTGGGGAAAAGGGAATATTCCCTTATCCCCACTGTACTCTGATCTCAGCAACAGCCATTCCCTGCTGATTTCCCCTATTTTTATCATACTTTCGCGAAAGTTCTTTTCGGTGAAAAGCACTTTCGCGGCTGTATGATCGGCAGTTTCACTTTCGGTGAAATTGCCGTTCATGCATAAGTATTGATCCTATATATATATATATATATATATATATATATATATATATATATAATATATACGTGTGTGTATGTTTTTATAATATGTCTCTGTCTATATCTAATCTATGTATCCATCCATTTTTATATGTCAAATTATAAGACTGTTTCCTTATCTGTGATAGTGCTATTCAGAAGAATAGTTCTAATTATAAATATAAGACAGTTGCCGTCCATCTTAGATAGTTCTGTTCAGTTAGGCTTGTAGGTGATTACTAGGCAAACAACCACAGGGGGCCTTTTTAAGCCTAGCCTTGCTTCCTAAAGGTGAGAGTCAAACCATGTACCATGTGCCACTAAGGTAAACACCCTAAACATTATGCCACCCTGAAATCAAAGTTACAGCTTCCATCAGTCAAGCGGTGTGACATTTGGTGAGAATAACACGGGTATTTTCCTGTGAGATGCCCCCTGAGATAATGGACGACACTTTAAAAAATGCAGATGACATCACTGCATCATATAAATACTGATATGCACAAAAAAGATATAGATGTAACAAGTAAACAGAACAATAAATGACAGAACAGAAGTAAAGTGCACCACATTAAACAAACTTTACTGAGGCAAATCAATGAAAACTGTCAATTGTCACAACCAAAATAAATAGCAGGTGAAGAGAAAAATTCAGAAATGTGCAGAAAGCTAGTAAGCATTTAGTGGGAGTAAAAGCACAAAATGGATGCATAAGAAATCTGAACCCACACATAGAGATAATATATAACAACTTGTGCAAATGGTTCAGAAATTATCACATGCAAACAGTTCTTTTTAAATACTTTATAAAATTAAGCACAATCTGTGGCAATTTTTGTAATTCCCACTAGAGATAAAATTGAAAATAAATTTATCTGTAAAACAAAATGCCTTGAAACATAGGATCCATGTAAATCTATAGAGCACCAGTCAAAACAGGGGGCACATAATAAAAGTACTCATAATCCAGATGATCTGCTGGAAGGAAAGAGCTGAAAAGAAGACAAAACAAGGCTTATAAAAAACAAATACTTGATTACATAACTAAATCCTAGGCCAGCTTGCCTACATGCCAAGACCTCCATCAAAGCAAAAGATAATAGAATTACTTCTACGTATTAGAGCCAAAGAAGAGACAATTGCATTGAGGTCCCACTATAAACAGTTCCAATACAGAAATGCAGTTGTATATGATAAAACATTCAAATAAGTGCAACACCAATCACAAGGAAAAAAATGTACATGCAGATTATAAAAAGAAACCAAATAAAACTACATCTGCTATTAGGCTGAAAAATAAGAGAAGATTAATTCAACAAGAATGATAAACAAACAGCAAACAGCAGGAATAGACTGCTACAACACTCACATTAATAGCATCTAAAGTGGAAGTGAAAGCAGATGTAGAAGCCAGAAATGGTTCATGAACCCTCTCAAAGCAATGTCCAGCATTACCAATCTTAAAAAGCCAATTGAGAGATGTATGTAAACTATAAGTATAGAAAAGCAGTTATCTAGGTTATTTTAAGTAGAAAAGCTAGACAGAAAAAAAAACACACCAGTGTGAAGCCCATCTGAAGGCTTCAACAGTAAAAATGAATAGTTCAGAGAGTCAGTCAAACATATACTTTGGAAGAAATGAGATTAAATATACCAGTGGTAAAGCTAGCAAAACTAAAATCTTCAAAGTGGGGACAGCTATAAGATAACAGTTAAAAGGGGTTTACAACTTAAATAAAGAGCTAAGAAAGTAAGGTTAGCACCATGTAACATGGCAGCTAGTCACTATCAGACTATTTTACAATAAAAGTTTTCTTCTGCAGCTGAGACTGATAAAAAAACTTCCTTCAGTATGGAAATATTTCAATCTTAGTAAGAGTGGCTGTTCCCAGGGAGTAAAATAGTGATGTAAAATTATATGAATTGCATTTTTCTAATAGCTTTTGCTTATCAACACTGAGAATGTATGCATATCAAACACACACACACACACACACACACACACACACACACACACACACACACACACACACGCACACACACACAAACACACATGCGAACACATTGTATATGTGCTTGTGTGTGTGTGTGTGTGTGTGTGTGTGTGTGTGTGTGTGTATATATATATATGTGTGTGTGTGTGTGTGTGTGTGTGTGTGTGTGTATCTATATATATATATATATATATATATATATATATATATATATATATATTATATGTGTATGCATATGCATGTAATAACACTCACATATGCCCTCCCCCCTTCAGAAGATCGCATACTCAGAAGACTGAAAATCAAAATATCTAAAACTCAAAATATCAAAAATGGAATCTGCCTAACATAACCGGTTAGGGTTTAGAAGAGGATAGATTTAGTGCTGAGATTCTGTGCTGTTGTATGTGATGCATGTCTTAGTGTATTGTGTCATACAAATGCTATGGAAAGTGGTTTTCCTTAAGCAAGGTTTAGGTTTGGGGTTAGAGGCTGCATCACGGTTAGAATTACAGTTAGTGCACATTATTAAGGTGGATCTGAGGACAGAACCCCCTGCCAATCCTTACTAATGTGTGCTAACCCTAACCAACACCATGCTTACAGCATAACAAAGGAAACAATGCCACTATTCAGAGAAACTGTGTCTGAAGTTAATTGTAGGGTTTTGCTTATCTTGTCACAAAATAAAATCTGATTTTATTATGTACGTGGTTATAGTCTTGATCTGTTTTTTTTTCTTTGCTATCTACATGTTCAGATTTTTGGACTGGATCGCCTGTGTACTGATGTTTTTAAACTTTGCTCTTCTTCTTCTTTCGGCTGTTCCCGTTAGGGGTCGCCACAGCGGATCATCTGTTTCCATTTCTTCCTGTCCTCTGCATCATGCTCTTTCACACCAACAACCTGCATGTCCTCTCTCACCACATCCATAAACCTTATCTTAGGCCTTCCTCTTTTCCTCTTACCTGGTAGCTCCATCCTTAGCATCCTTTTCCCAATATACCCAGCATCCCTCCTCTGCACATGTCCAAACCAATGCAATCTCACCTCTCTTGCTTTGTCTCCAAACTGTCCAACCTGAGCTGATCCTCTAATATACTGATTCCTAATCCTGTCCATCCTAGTCACACCCAGTGCAAATCTTAACATCTGTAACTCTGCCATATCAAGTTCCGACTCCTGCTTTTTTGTCAATGCCACCGTCTCCAATCCATATAACATAGCTGGTCTCACTACCCTCTTATAGAACTTCCCTTTCACTCTTACTAGTACCCGCCTGTCACAAATCACTCCTGACAATCTTCTCCACCCATTCCACCCTGCCTGTACTCTCTTCTTCACCTCTCTTCCACACTCACCATTACTCTGAACCGTTGATCCCAAGTACTTAAACTCATCCACCTTTACAAACTCTACTCCCTGCATCCTCACCATTCCTCTACCCTCCCTCTCATTTACATACATATATTCTGTTTTAGCACTGCTGACCTTCATTCCTCTCCTCTCTAAAGCTTATCTCCACCTCTCCAGGGTCTCCTTAACCTGGTCCCTACTCTCACTACATATCACAATGTGATCTGCAAACATCATAGTCCATGGGTGCTCCTGTCTGATCTCATCTGTCAACCTGTCCATCACCACTGCAATTAAGAATGGGCTCAGAACTGATCCTTGATGTAATCCCACCTCCACCTTAAACATATCTGTCACTCCCACTGCAGTCCTCACCAATGTCACACTACCCTCGTACATATCCTGTACCACTCTTACATACTTCTCTGCCACTTCCGACTTCCTCATACAATACCACAAGTCCTCTCTAGGCACCCTGTCATATGCTTTCTCTAAGTCCACAAAGACACAATGCAACTCCTTCTGACCTTCTCTGTATTTCTCCAACAATACTCTCAGAGCAAACATTGCATCTGTAGTGCTCTTTCCTGGCATGAAACCATGCTGCTGATCACTAATCATCACCTCCCTTCTTAACCTAGCTTCCACTACCCTTTCCCATAACTTCAAGCTGTGACTGATCAGTTTTATCCCTCTGTAGTTACTGCAGCTCTGCACATCACCCTTATTCTTAAAGATAGGTACTAAAACACTTTTTCTCCACTCCTCAGGCATCATCTGACTTTCCACAATTACATTAAACAATCTGGTTAAAAATTCCATTGCCATTTCTCCTAAGCACCTCCATGCTTCCACTGGTATGTCATCTGGGCCAACAGCCTTTCCATTCTTCATCCTCTTCATAGCTGTCCTTACTTCCTCCTTGCTAATCTGTTTCGCTTCCTGATTCACTATCCCCACATCATCCAACCTTCTCTCTCTCTCATTCTCTTCATTTATCAGCCCTTCAAAGTACTCTTTCCATCTGCTCAACACACACTCCTCGCTTGTGAGCACGTTTCTCTCACTATCCTTTATCACCCTTACCTGCTTGCACATCTTTCCCAGCTCGGTCCCTCTGTCTACCCAATCGGTACAGGTCCTTTTCTCCCTCTTTAGTGTCCAATCTCTCATACAATTCTCCATATGCCTTATCCTTAGTCTTTGCCACCTCTCTATTTGCCATGCACCTCATCTCCTTATACTCAAGTCTACTTTCTTCATCTCTTTGACAATCCCACTTCTTCTTCGCCAGCCTCTTCCTCTGTATACTCTCCTGTACTTCCTCATTCCACCACCATGTCTCCTTGTCCTCCTTCCTCTGTCCAGATGTCACACCAAGCACTTTTCTAGCAGTATCCCTTACTAGCTCTGCTGTAGTTACCCAGCTATTCGGTAACTCTTCACTGCCTCCCAGTGCCTGTCTTAACTCTTCCCTGAACTCTACCTCACAATCACCCTTTTTTAAATTCCACCATTTAATCCTTGGCACTGCTTTCACACTCCTCCTCCTCTTCTTGATCACCAACATCATCCTATAGTCAACCATTCTATGCTGCTTAACTACACTTTCCCCTGTCAGCACTTTACAGTCTCCAATTTCCTTCAGACTGGCCCTCCTACATAGGATATAATCCACCTGTGTGCATCTTCCTCCACTCTTGTACATCACCCTATGCTCCTCCCTCTTCTTAAAATACATATTCACCGCAGCCATGTCCATCCTTTTCGCAAAATCCACAATCATCTGACCTTCTGCATTCCTCTCTTTAATACCATACCTACCCATCACTTCCTCATCCCCTCTGTTCACTTCACCAACATGCCCAATGAAGTCCGCTCCAATCACTAGTCTCTCACTCTTGGGTACACTCACCACCACTTTATCCAATTCACTCCAAAATGTTTCTTTCTCATCCATTGCACACCCAACTTGTGGAGCATATGCACTAACAACATGCATCAGTTTCAAGCTTTATAAACATCACTCTAACAGACACTTTCTTCACCTCCAAAACACTCTTGGCATACTGTTCCTTTAGGATAACCCCTACCCCATTTCTCCTGCCATCCACACCATGATAGAACAACTTGAACCCACCTCCTATACGCCTGACCTTACTTCCCTTCCATCTGGTCTCTTGCACGGAAAATATATCAACGTTCCTTCTCTCCAACATATGAGCTAGCTCTCTCCCTATACCAGTCATACTACCAACATTCAAAGTTCCTACCCTCACTACTAAACTTCCTCCTCTCTTCCTGCCTTCGGGCATGCCTTCCCCCTCCTCTTTTCCTTCGGCCAACAGTAGCCCAATTTCCGCCAGCACGCTGTTGGCTAACAGTACTGGTGGCAGTTGTTGTTAACCCGGGCCTCGACCGATCCGGTATGGAAATATGAAATGTTCTCCGCATAATTCGTTTGGCAGAGGTTTTACACCGGATGCCCTTCCTGATGCAACCCTCTCCATTTATCCGGGCTTGAGACCGGCACAAAGAAATGCACTGGCTTATGCATCCCTAGTGGCTGGGTTTGATATTTCTACATAAACTGAAATATATAGATGTATAGATACGTATAAAACTATATATATGTATACACACACGGGTGTACATTACATTATCGAAGTTTCAAAATTTCGAATCTGATATGGTTGACACCATATAATCAAAGTCTTGAAACACTGAAAATGTAATAAAACACAACAACCTACAAAAACAAACCATTTAAATGCTCTAAGAAAGGGGGCAAGCCCACCCCTGCACCCCCCCATTACTTAAATATATCAATTCCAAGATCGGACTACAGTGCAGAAAAGGGAAATCTTCGCTTTCTGCACTGTATGGAGATCTCTATTAAACGTTTCAAGACTTTGATCGTATGATGT